>NC_136979.1:43496071-43503571 GCF_032717465.1 Coenobita brevimanus
TCTAACCTAATCTAACCTGATATTCTAACCGCATCCTCTACTACCACTATTTCATATATACCACAAAACACCTCCCACGCTGCGAAAAATCTAGAGCCGCCTTATCAGAAACACCGTAATCTATCTGAAAATGATAGCTTAAAAAAACAGACTTGTTAAGATAAAAAATTGGGGAGCGAGGTACATACAGTATTGCTGTGGACAGAGGGATCAAGGTGACTGCTATAAATTTTTTGGATGAAAGGAAAAAATAAAAATAAAAGATGTCATCGTACTAGAAGGAGAGAAAAAAGAAAAGAAGGGTGGTTGATGTGCGTCATATTAGAGCTGAATTATATCGTTTGTTGGCAGTTAAAATATAATAAAGATTAGGTCCTATTCCTTCACTAGAAAGCTCTTATCTATGCATCGTCCAATCTGTTTTCTTAGTCCATCATTCAGTCTGTTTCTTTTCCTTCTTTCTCTCTCTCTCTCTCTCTCTCTCTCTCTCTCTCTCTCTCTCTCTCTCTCTCTCTCTCTCTCTCTCTCTCTTCATCGGAAGCGTAGGGGTCGAGCCACGACAGTCTGTTCCGACATTTAAAGCAAGGGTGACCAGCCTCACTAATCCCCAAGTGGCATTATATGAGCAATAGCAATAACAGCCAACCACCCCTTGGATGGAGCGCCTTAACCCACTAAACCACCAGGTGTCATTTGGTTATGTGGTCACCACCCAACGTAGTAAATAGCTTCTTTGATTACGAGAAATTATTTGGCTTGTCACTCAGTGTAGAGTCACTTTAAGGCAGCACTACATCGAGTGGATGGATGGTGAGCACCCCACCTACCACAAGAGGCATTATCAAAGCTGAATATAAAGGGAATGACCACAGAACTCTTCACTCGAGAGGCCTTATCAAATCAAAATATTACCGCTTGGTGGCAGGCAAATCATAATAAAAAAAATAGACCTCCATATCTCAGATGTGCAACAAGTACGTTTTTTTTTTTTTTTTTTTAATCAGATGAACTGAGGAGGGAACAAAAAATTCATTTGTATTTTTGACCTCTTTTCGGCTACATTATTTTTTGATGACTAGTATCACTAGACGGCAACTTTCATTACAGTTTAAAAAAGGTACGGCAGATAATGAAAGACCTCACAATAAAGAGAGAGAGAGAGAGAGAGAGAGAGAGAGAGAGAGAGAGAGAGTTTTAGTGCTCTGTTCCTGCCTAGCGATTTTTTTTTTTTTTTTTTTCAGCTACATTCGTCTCTGTGGGGGGAAAGTCTGGCAGCACTGGAAGGCAATTCTCAAGACAATTTCTGAATAGTATCATGTCACGACTGGTTCAATAGCTGAGACAAAGCTTTGGGGCTCCTCAAACAGGGAAGTTTTATAAGCCATTAGCGACAAGAATTTTACACATCAAATTTCAGTTACGTATAGTGTAAATGGAGCCATCCCTGTAAAAGAAATGTGAGAGATAAAGGCCTGAGGTTGGTATTGTTGTGGCTTACGAGATAACAGGTAATAGGCGGTGCGTTATAAAATCGGTGGGCGATAGCAGAGTATGAGAGAGAGAGAGAGAGGGGGGGGGTATGGAACTGTATAGCTCAGTCCCCTGATTCCGATGGCTTTTTAAAATTATTCCACTTTTACAACTTCCATACGATTTTAATTCAACCAAGAAAAGGCCTCTCGTGTTGAAAGAGTTAATAAAGACTATATTTAATCCCTCCAGTTCCAAATGTAACTCCCCTGGCTCGGTTATCCTAACCTAACCTGACAATTATTCCTACCCTCCTCTAACTCCCTTTCAGCTCAGTTGATGGGCAGGAGTAGTCAGGGTTGATTTTATTAGTGACCAAGGAGACTCGTTCCTACCTCATAACTAAAGCTTATCGAACTTCACGCAACCACAACGTATTATTCAAGATGCAGTAGCCTAGTTCCATCAGAATATATATATATATATATATATATATATATATATATATATATATATATATATATATATATATATATATATATGTACAGTATGTATGTATTTATAAACATGTGTATATTAGAGCAGTAGCATTGTCGTATTCTGCCACGAATAATAAGCTGCAGAAGGTACGGAGAACTAGGCTATTTTAAGGTGAACGAACCATAGATTAAATCGCCTTATCTCACAGCTGCGGGGAGAGAGAGAGAGAGAGAGAGAGAGAGAGAGAGAGAGAGAGAGAGAGAGTTGTGGGTCGAGGGACAATTGGTGTGAAGACATGCGTCATACAGATAAATGGAAATATTCAAACGCAGATTTTCATAAACTATTTGCGATCCGGTAGGATGGTGACACGACACTACGCGCTCTGTACGTGTAACAATAATAGTAAGAATAAAAACGATAAAAACAACTAAACAACAATTACTACTACTACAATAATAATAATAATAATAATAATAATAATAAACAATTACTACTAATACAATAATAATAATCATCCATCCATCCATCCATCATCCAATCCTATATTGCCCCATGAGAAGCGTAGGAGCCCGGGGCTAGGCAAGTTGGTCCTGACATTTACGATCAGAGTGACCAGCCTCACTCATCCCTGAGTGGCATTATGTGAGCAATAAACCCCAACCCCCTTTGGATATAAACCTGCACCCGCTCAATCCGATTGGAGCTCCTTAATTACCCACTAAACCACCAGGCACCAAAATTTGGTTGTATGGTTACCACCCAGCGTAGTAAATGGTTTCCTGGTGTAGAGGAAACCATTCGGCTTGTCACTAAGTGTAGTCACCCATAGGCAGAAGGAAGAGGAAAGAAAGAAGGAAAGAAAGATAGTAGAGGGAGGGTAGAGTCGCCCGCAGGCAGATGGAAGAGGAAGGCATGAAAGAAAGACAGAAGAGGAAGGAAGGAAAAGAAGAATGGGCAAACACCAAAAACAGCACTACATCGAGTGAGTGGATGGTTAGCATCCTCACCTACCACAAATATAAATCATCATCATCATAGTAATAGTAATAACAACAATCATCATCACCGTCATCATCTATAAATCTATCTATCCATCTATTTCTCATCTTGGAGGGTGATGAAGGTGAAACAAACTACATTCAGACAAAAATCTATGAGTGGCGTCAAAATGCTTTACAGATACAGACAGGCTACTAGATGGTATACAGGTGAGACCCACACCTGTGCTGTCTTTTGCCATTAACCTCAGCAATACTTACCACACCTGTTTTCGTGTCTACTTATTTCATCCACACGAATATATTAATAGTGACTTCTCGTCCTGAATGGTGACAAATAGTCTTCGTCAACACCTTTACATTTTCATAATATTTACCGTATTGTTCCCAACCTTCAGACGATTTTATTTACCAATAAAACCGTTCATCTTGAAGGGGTTACGTGTTTACATCAAGCTGTGATCAGTTTATAGGTAAAATACATAAACAAAAAAAAATCTACCATTTGGAGCGGCGACATCCCCCTCCACCCTCCCCAACTCATCCATCCCTCCATTAGCTACGTCCCTGCTGCCAATCCTGCTGTGCCGCGATTCCGCTAGATAGAGGACGCCGTCATCATTAGAACACTATCCCTTCCTACAAACAAACAAAACGGGGTGAGCATCTTTGTAGCTAACTGGTATAATGAGAGCATGACCTTTGAGTGGGGTCATACTGCCACCTCACTCCACGAATAGCAACAACCTCACATTAACCCACATGTATGCCATGCAATTTAACCACAGCTTAGAATATATATATATATATATATATATATATATATATATATATATATATATATATATATATATATATATATATATATACAGTATTCTGTATATATATACAGTATTCTGTATATATCCCAGTATATATTAATGCAGTGTAAGAAATCTTAATGTTGTAAGAGGAGTGTGTGTGTGTGTGTGTGTGTGTGAAGTGGTTTGTGTAACACCCCTGTATAATTGGTGAAGTGGCTTGTTTAACACGCTGTATAATTGTAGACGAGAACAGTCACAAGAAAAGTCTGAATCCCATTAATCCCTCCTTATACACACTTCCACATATCCTACTTAACGCCCCAGTGGTATGACCCTTCCCTACGAAAATAATACGATACAATCTGACACTTGTATGAAAAGGATGGGGGGAAAGCACCGGAAATAGTTGTCTATTTCTCTGGCGTTCCGGGCTGCAGAAAGAGGTGACGTAAATATTCTATCTACTGTGTTTCCCTTCCACTAATTTTATCCACTTGTCACTATGAATCAGTCACATCATCATCATCATCATCGGTAGGATTCAGAAAGAAGTCACATCATCGTCATCATCATCATCATCATTATCATCATCATCATCATTTTTCCGACCTAAAAACGAGGTGAGGTTGGATCCACGAGGAAGTCCCATCCCACTGGTTATTGAGCAATTTCCTCTCGCGGCCAAACCCAGCAGACCGTAAGCAAACTAGACAAATTAATGCACAGAGTACAGTCTCAGGTCACGGAGAACAACACACCCCGTGTTCTCGTAAGGTAACTCTTTCAGTATGATGACCTAATACTAACTCCCCAGCTCCTATGACCTAATCTCAGCTGAATAAAATATAGGGTAAATCTGGCTATACCCAACATACCAACATATTACTTTGTCGACACTAGCCGTATCTTGGTCGCTTCTCTGATATACCAGAGATATACTTGAATTACTTGGTTCAGATTTTCCTCCCTTTGCGGATTATTTCACGCAGCTCACTGGCAGAAAAAGTATGCTACGACCATGCATCCTTCCCATAGCACTTCTACGTGACTAACATATTACTCTAGTATTTATCTTTTGATACAGTTCGGCACAGGAGATGGAGAGGCCAAGTTAGGGCAAAAATCATATACCACGTGCAAAGTTTTGTGCGAGATCTTGAGGAGGAGTGGCGGGCCTTGCAACTTTGCAAGTCACTGCATAACCAAACAATTCGCACTACACTTAACCCTTTGGACACAAGGACGTCATCTTCTACTTACTTTTACTGATAACAGACGATTATATTAAACTCAGCAAGGATCTTTTAGTAGTGAAAGGGTTAATGAAGACTATAAGTAATTCCTCCTGTTCGAAAAAGTCTTCCCTACGCTGAATAAAATCGTAGGGACATAAGCTATAAAAATAATTATTATAGTAATATGCAAAAAAAAAAAAAAAATCTATTTACAGTAGTGTACCTGTAACCTTGTGATGTGAGAGGACACACACACACACACACACACACACACACACACAGATGTCCTTCACTTACTACGCTTATAACATCAACGGTAAAGCCAGGAAAAAACTGAACACAATAAAATGCGAGTAAAACCCAAAAAGGAACCAACGGCCCGACGTAAACAACCATTGGCAAAACATCGCTCCCGGCGGCTAGACAAGTTCGGCGCCAAGCTCAAATAATTTAACCTTCTCACTAATGTTTTTTTTTTTCCTTTGCTTGCAATAACCCTTTTTTTTTTTTTTTAATTATTACTTTTTATTATTTTTGCTAGCACCGATCATCGTCATCATTCGTGTAATCATCAGCACCATCATCACAATCATCAAATCAACGTCATTATCATCACAGTCAACATCATCAGTATTGTCAACATTGAAACTGCCGCAGCCGACATCGACATAACCGCCTCCAAAACTATCGTCATCATCATCACCATCACCACCACCACCAGAGCCACCATCCTCAACATTCATTTCTCCGTATTGTGGTGACAGAATCGAGGAACAAGTAAACTAGGTAAATGAATACGAGGGAAACTGTTATCAGTGTGTCCAATGCATATTTATCCCCATTTATTTTTATCTTTACAGGAACAAGCCCTCTTTATCAAATAATTTATTTTTGTATTGGTACTGTGGGATTATTTTACAGAACCATGGAGAAATATTTTGTAGTCATCATCATCATCATCATCATCATCATCATCATCATCATCACCCTATTACCACTGTTGTAAATGAGGTAGATACGAAACAGACATACTGTACATGTAAGACGCAAAAATTGGAGAGAAAAAGAGAGAGAGAGAGAGAGAGAGAGGGGGGGGGGGTTAATGGAGTGACTGCAATTTCCTCTCATCATCACAACATGCAACATCCTTTCTTGCCAAAATCCTTCCTCTTCTACCTGCACTGGCTCAAGGGTACATAGGCTACAGTAAAATGATGCCTCAATACTTTTTATTTTTTTGCAAACAACTGCATCACTGAGGAAGTCAGTACTGTCGGGATTGTTCTTACCTAATTGTTCTTACTTAATTGTATCTTTACAGGAATGAGTCAAGCTCATACTGTCCCGTGTCTTAAACCAAATTTATCGTACACATCCTTAAATTTGTGAATTGTTTTGGGACACACTATTTCATTCGGTAGTGCATTCCACTGATCAATTGCTCTGTTTGGGAAACTGAATTTCCTCACGTCTTTATCACCTCTTTTCTTATGCAGTTTTTTGCAGTGTCCTCTTGCTGATGCTTCCCCATATGTTAAGTAATCATTTATGTCTATTTTCTCCTTCTCTGATATGCATTTGTATAGCATTATCATGTCACCTCTTTTCCTTCTCTCCTGTAGTGATGGTAGATTCAGTTTATTTAGTCTTTCTTCGTAGCTTAGATCCCTTAAGCTTGGTATCCATCTTGTAGCGGCCCTTTGAACTTTTTCAATCTTGTCTATGTGTTTTTTGAGATGAGGACTCCAGACTGCTGATGCATACTCCAGGGTTGATCTGATGAATGATGTTATTATCCTTCTTAGCATGTCTTCATTTATGTATGTGAATGCTGTTCTTATATTTGCAAGCAGTGTATACATGTTCCGTACCTTCTCACTGATGTGTGTGTGTGTGTGTGTGTGTGTGTGTGTGTGTGTGTGTGTGTGTGTGTGTGTGCGCGCGCGAGGGGGTACTGATTCCTGCGTAGTAGTAGTAGTAGTATAGTAGTAGTAGTAGCAGCAGCAGCAGCAGCAGCAGCAGCAACAACAGTAGTAGTACCAGTAGCAGTAGTTTTTGTTTTAGTAGTAGTGGAAATAGCAGCAGTATTAACAGTAGTAGCAGTAGGCCTAGCAGTAGTAGTATTAACCTAGGTTCATATCAGTGTGAACCCAATGTAATACATGCTGAGGCTGCTCCTCTCCTACTGTCCGCCATTCTCATATTTGGAGAAAAGGAGTTGATAAGGTGTTTGTATAACCGAGTAACCCGACCGCCCGGTCATATTGGTGCCACCACGTGAAAGTGTCCTTGGGTAAAAGTGGTTAAAGCAGACAGTCAGTTTCTTCTAAGTCCGATTCTTCCCCCGGAACAAGACCCACAACCGTCAAAGTTACAACAGGGAAGTGAGGGAGCTGGGTCGAACAGCCTTACCGGCACGAAAATCGAACCCGGGTTTCCCCAGCAGCATGTTGAATTTGCCGATCAATACACCTCAGGCGCCAGGCGTCTGTGATAGAGAGAGAGAGAGAG
>NC_136979.1:44258955-44381455 GCF_032717465.1 Coenobita brevimanus
AGCACGCACTTCCTCCACGAGTCCCAAAGGCCCCATCTCCCTGTCTCAGTCCGAGTGTTCCAGGTAGTCTAGGACGAACTCTAGATGTTCCCGGAGTGCGTTCAACTTGGGGATGGCTGGAGTAGTGTCCTGCTGAGAGGAGTCCGCGTCATCATCGCCTTCGTCGTCGGAATCTTCAAGTTCGGGACTGACACCAGCAACCGAAGACGCGATCTCAATATCAGACAACGTCTGATACCCAGGATCGCCCTCGTCGTCGTCCAACCACTCACGAACATCGTCCACATCAACATCGTCGCCGTGCGTACGTAGCCTTGCATGGAAGTCATCCACGTCAAACTCTAGGAAATCGTACTCCACATCTGTTCCGAGAAGCAGACGAGACCAACCATTTTCAAGAGTTTTCACAGGGACTTCCTTCCATGCACTAGCCCAGTTGTACAGCGCAGACTTGATGTTGTAGCGGCGAAGGTTTTCCAAAGTCCGCTTGCCTTGAGTGTCACGTCCTTCCCTGCGCTCGTCCTCGTCCTCGAGGACAACCATCACCTCGTCCAGGAACTTCCGACGGTACAGGCGCTTTGTTGCCACGATCACTCCTTGGTCCATTGGTTGAATGAGAGCAGTCGTATTAGGTGGCAGAAACATGCACCTAATACGGCCATTTTCAGCAACCAAGTCCTTGTCGCACGGGTGGGTAGGTGCATTGTCGAGGAGAAGGAGAGCCTTTACCTGGTCGCGAGGAATTCCCAGTGTCTTCGTCTGGTAATGGATGACCTCCTTGACGAAGTGATGGTGAAACCAGTCTTTGAAAATCACAGCTGTGAACCATGCTTTCAAAGAATGGTACCATACGACAGGAAGGACATCCATCACCCCACGAAGGCACCGAGGCTGCTTTGCACGGCCAACAATAACGGGCTTAAGCCGGTGCATGCCGTTAGCATTGGCACAACACAAAGCAGATATCCGTTCCTTAGAAAGCTTGCGGCCAGGTACACGCTTCTCCGTCTCATCGGCTAGAGTGTTCGTTGGCACCGAGCGATAGAATAGGCCAGTTTCGTCAGCGTTATAGACTTGACCGAGAGTGAGGCCCTCCCTGTCGATCAAGCCTTTCACCTTGTGCCGAAACTCGTCCACTCCATCCTCGTTAGCGTCCAATGCTTCGCCATGTGCTTTACAGTTTGTAAGGCCATGCTGTAACTTGAACGCGAAGAGCCAACCCTCGGATGCCTTGAAGTCAAGGGCGTCGTGAAGCCTTGCAAACTTCTCAGCAGCAGCCTTCAGCTCCGTTCCACATACCATCACACCAGCTGCACGTTGCTGTCGATACCAAATCAACGTGGAGCGGTCGATCTCTTCATACTTGGGGGTAAACATAACCTTCCTCTCCACGTTGCGTTTGCTTCTCGACGAGAAGTCAGCCGTGTACTGCATGAGCTTGTCTCGGGAACGCTTGATATCGAACAAAGTCGACCGGGCCAGGTTGAACTCGCGGAGAATGCGTGAGGAAGACCAACCCGCATCAACCTTCTCCAATATCTCCCGTTTCTTCTCCAGAGTCAACACCACTCTCTTCCTTTTCTCAGGAGGCGGGGCTATCATCACACACACTAAGAGTAGGGCAGAGAGCAGCAGAAGGCCTTGCAGCAAGTACGGCACCACCACAAAAGCGAGCACGTGGGCAGCCATGGCGAACAGCGTAGGTCTTGTCGCGGTGAGAGACAGGCGGGAAGTGGGGAGGATGCAGCAGCGCTCTATCGGACGTCGGAGGAATGACGAACCAAAACAATGCTCGCACGCGGCAAGTTCAAATTACGGACGGCAAAAAAAAAAATCGATTTTTTTTTTTTTTTTTTTTTATTTTTTTATTTTTTTATTTTTATTTTTTGGACCATTTTGGGAATGTTTGATCCCAGGACGATAAGGTTCGGTTAGTGGGGATGTTCGGTTATTGGGCGTCCGGATATTAGAGTGATTACTGTATATATATATATATATATACACCTTAAGTATATATATTTTTTTCAGTTAAACCTCGATATATCTTACTTCAATAGATCACACCATTTGATTAATGTAGTGAAGTTATAACACAGTACAGTACAGTAATGGTAGTCAAAACAGTTTAAAAACTATTCATGTGATCCTGACTAACGTCTGATAAATCGTAAAAAGTCCCTATTTGCAGGGGGAGGTTTGTGTCACTTCTGTTGGAATTTTGCATTTTTCGGAATAGTTTGGGCCCCAATTAGTCTGTTATAATGAGGTCTTACTATATATATATGTGTGTGTGTACTGCGTAAGTAAAGTGCTTACTAGTTGTTATAATGTTGTGGCTTATTTTTGCAGGCTTCTGATTCTCTGGAAGTTCAAAAGAGAAGAATATATGACATTACAAATGTTCTGGAGGGCATTGGTCTAGTCAACAAGAAATCCAAAAACAACGTACAGTGGATGTGAGTTGCCATTATTGTTTATTTCAGTCCTTACTGTTTGTGTGTTACTATTGGATTTCTCTCTCTCTCTCCCCCCCCCCCCCAAGTTTTGTGCTGCAGAAGTCTTTGATAAACTAACAAGACATTGCTTGTCAAAGTTTCATTTTCTTGTAAGGTTGATTGACAATTTCTTAGTTTAAAAGGGTTGGGATGATGATAATTTACGGTGGCCATTGTATAAAAGCTTGATATATTAGTGCACGTCTATGACTTTACGTCTTGTGCTTTTTAGTCTTCCATCCTGCTACCAGACAGTTATCTTTAGTTCAGGAAGGCCACTTTTTAAAAGTATTTCCGTAGGTAATAAAATTGTCAGGAGGCAGCAGGAATAAATTGACTAAGATTTCTCCAGGCTCAGTTGGTCAAGAAGATTCCTTGAACAGATGGAGGCATTAAGATTGATGTGTGTTTTAGCTGAACATTTATCTAACTTTTTTGGTGATATTTTGACGTTTGCTGGTCTAACAATCGTATTTCTGTTTCAAAGTCGTTATTCAGTTATTAATTATAATGATATGTATTGATACTGTCATCCACAGCTGTACTGGAAATGTTATCCAGACCACTAATTACAAGTGTGGCGCAGTGCTTCAGGCCATACATGTAGTGCATGTCTGGTAGAGCATTGCAAAGTTGAGTTGCTGATAGTCTCTGGCTACTATGCAAACTCAGCTCTCAACATATAAATATTGTTGGTTATTTTTTACCCTGTAAATTTTTCTGTAGTTCTGTATTATCTTCAAACTATGATAGTGGTGATAGTGAGAAAGCAACATATGGAAGTTGATGAGGCTAGGGAACTTGAAATGGGTCAGGCTGGTTGGAAGAATGTTGTTCATTGCATGGTATGAGTGGGTGGGGGAGAGCTTGCCATTGGATTGAAAAGTTGGTAATGTGAAGCATGTACGTGGATGTTTACGTCTGTTAGGTGGAGTTAGGGTACTGGCGGCTTGAATGGAGAGTTAATGTGAGTGTGGCCCATGTAAATTGGACATGCTGATAATAGTTGTCTCTGTGTAACATTTTTTTCATGTTTTTGAAACTTTACCTCACCTCACCCTTGGGTGGGAAGAGATCAGGATGATGATTATTTTAGTATGTACAGCAGACCTTAATTATGATTATTATTTTAGTACCGTACAGCAGACTATAATTTAATGGAGTAATTGATGGGAAGCCTGATCTAACAAAGTTGCTAGTCCTGTTACAGCTGATGCCCCCCCCTCCCCCCCGGTGGGGTTTCAAGCAGGTTTGAAATGATTGCAGTCAACCAAAAAAGTATTGAGCATTTTACTGCATGTCATTCCGAAATATGGTTGACGTATTGTGATACATGGAACACCCTGTGAGTATAAGTACAGATGTTATCCTTGGTAATTATTAGGACTTGCAATCACGTAAAAGATCACATTCTGGGTGCTGCGTTTTTAAGGCACTAGGTTAATAGCTTTGTGTGTATTCTGCAAAGCTCATTTTCACATCCATCGTACCCCTGATGTACGATACTTTTTTGTTACGCTCCTCATGGGGCAATGTAGGATTGGATGATGGATGGATGACAATACAATAGTATATTCTAGTACTGAACATGGAAATTATTCCCATACTAACTTGGCCCGTAATTTTGCCCTTTTGCAGCTTATTTCACATCCTTACTGGCACATCTTCATGACTAGTCCAGTTTTGCCATATGATATTACAGCTCAGTAATCTTGGTGGGGAGAGGACAACTTCAGGCCTGGTTGGAGTAGAAGGGGTATTGCATCTCATGTAATGGACATTGTTCATTATAGCTGTCAGAAGGTCAGTGGCCTTCAAAGTGTCTGGTAAATCCCATTTCTGGTCTATCGAGGTCCATTAAAGTAAGGGTCTGCTGTATTAATACAGCAGTCTCCCATTGATCTGCACGTGCAGTATCTGGACCTGTTCATTATCTGGATACAGGACGTTGGCTCTATTAATCCCTACACACCGGGGATTTTCCGATGTTGCACACTCCTCCCCACAGGGGATATCTGTGATGGAAGAAAATACCCTTACATCAAACCCTGATATCTGCCAAACTATAAAAGCTAAAGAAAAAATTTAAAGACACATAAGAATCACCAACTCTTCTTTCAAATGAAAGTATCCCCATGTCTCTACAGTAGGTGGTCCCATTGATGAGTAAGGATAAGTTAAAGTTTAAAGGGTGGAGGGAGATGCATGTGGCTATACACATCAACACGTATTGCTCCGTGCCTAAAATCACATTGTCTACACACGTCTGCTAGCGGTTAGGGGTTAAACCATTATCCAGATTCACTTACTATTATCGGAATGTAAAAGCCCACAAGACCTTTGGCTGGCCAGCTGACATGTTCAGACATTCGTTATCATGGCCTCTGGGCTCGAGCCATGAGTGGGAAATAGGCCGTAACCCACAACCAGAGCTAAAATGTCCGTCTGCCCCTGCTCTGAATTGTCAAAGGCACACGCTGATCAGATCACTCCCTATGAACTTCCAGCACCTGCGTAATACGACTGTAACCCCACAGTTGGTGTCAAATGTCCGTACACATCCCCATTGAATGTCCCAAGTCATGTGGCCACTGGGCTAAGTCTTTCCCAACTGCCACCACACATTGAACACAAACCACAAGCCGTGAGTACATGTTCATTGACAGCGGCCGTCTACCCCACTACTGAACATCTAAAATTGCCTGGTCACCAAGAGTTTTGTTTCCAAATGGCCACCACGTGTCTAACAGACCACAAGCCACGAGAAAACGTATGGTAAAGTGTCCGTCTGCCTCGTGACTGAAAGGTGAAAATCTTGATCACAGCCTTGCTTCTCCCCCTCTCCCAGCACCCCCCCTCAGTCTCTCCCGGCTCCTTTCTCAGTCCCTCCCCTCCTTCATGCTGATGGCACTGACTCATAAGTTTTTAAAATTTTCTGTGCTTTATTCTAATAGTATTGGTCGTATTGAAATTCCAAGGTGACCATGAGAAAGCTCATGAAATTCTGTATCTAGATATGTGCTAAGCTCTTTGAAGGTGTTGGCAAAATTTTGCTTTAGGATGGTGGGTAGTTTATGAAAGTAAGTTTTACTCTTGAACACTGATCTCACTGCATTTGTGTACTTTTACTCATCAGTTTTCAGTGCTTTTCTTAGCTTATTGTATAAACACCAGAGAAGACGATGGTATACTATATATACCAATTTAACCAATTTCTGGTGAAGTAGTGAGAGAAATGCCCAGGAGCTATAAAGTGATTGTGATGGGGGATATGAACGGAAGAGTAGGCACTGGTCCTGAAGATGACATAATGGGTTGCTATGGAATACCAGGAGAAAATGATAATGGGAAGAGATTAAAGGATATGTGTCAGTAGAGGAGGTTGTACATTTGTAACTCGTATTTCAAACACAGAGATGCACATAAATATACATGGTATAGAGGGAACGGGGATTGTGTTGAAAGAAGCCTCTCGTAGAGAGGTCGATGATGGGAATGGCTGCTGATACGAGGGCTGTGAGAGGATGATGTGGAGGTCTGTCAGATCATATGTTTGTGGTATGGAAGATCAAGCGGAGAGGAGTGAGGTGGATCAGGAGAGAGAGAAGCAGTCAGGGAGAAAGACTGAAAGTTGAGAAGCTGAGGATCAAAGAAATGGCAGATGAATACAGGACCAAAGTAGAGGACGAGTTGGAATTACTGAATTGGAATGAAATGGATCTGGACAGACCGTGGAAGAAAGGTATGGCATGGTGGGATGAGGAGGTAAAGAGAGCGGTGGAGGAAAAGAAGAAGTGGCTAAAGTGGTTACAGGATAGGGGTTCAGATAAAATAAGAACTGAATATGTTGAGAGCAAGAAGCAGGTAAAGAGACTAGTGAAGAGGAAAAAGGAGGAGGTAAATGAGGATCTGGGAAGAAAAATGAATGCGAACTACTCTGAAAATAGGAAGTTATTCTGGAAGGAGGTGCGGAAATGTAGAAGTGAAAGCGGAAAGAAATGGGATGGTGTGAAGATTGCAGGTGGTAGATTATTAACCCATGGAGATGAAGTAAGAACCAGATGGAAAGAATATTTTGAAAGCCTGATGAATGGGGATAGAGAGAGCAGAGCAGCTGTAAACATGATTGGTTTTGGGGGTGTGCAGAGAAGGAATGCAGTGCCATGAGACGTGACACTTGCACAGGTGAAGAGTGCAGTGAAGCGGCTGAAAAATGGGAAAGCAGCTGGGGTTGATGAGGTGTATGCAGAGATGCATAAATGTAGAGGAGAGAGTGGAATGAAGTGCTTGTTGGAGATATGTAAGAAGGCACGGATGAGTGAAACTGTGATTGCAGAGTGGAAAAAGGCTGTAATTGTACCCCTGTACAAAAATAAGGGTGAACGAAGTGAGTGCAAGAATTATCGTGGCATAAGCTAACTGAATGTGGTAGGGAAGGTATATGGAAGAATTATTATAGAGAAAGTAAGAGAGATATCAGAAGTCCTAGTGAGTAATGAACAGGGTGGTTTTAGGAGTGGCAGAGGATGTGTGGACCAAATATTTGCAGAGACAGATAGTAGAGAAGGCTTGTGAGAAGGACCATAAGGTGTTTATGGCATTCATAGATCTGGAATAAGCATATGACAAAGTGGACAGAGAAGGATTGTAGAAAGTTTTGCACATGTACGGTGTAGAGGGTAAGCTGCTAGGTGCCGTCAAGAGTTTTTATGATGGTAGTAAAGCATGTGTCAGGGTTAATGGGCATCTAAGTGAATGGTTCATGATCAGTGTGGGCGTTCGACAAGGTTGTGTGATGTCAATGTATATATGGATGGGATAATGAGAGAAGTGAAAACATGAGTAATGGAGAGAGGGATGGCATTGGTAATAAATGGTTATTGAGAGAAGGTGACTTCCAGTGCAATGTAACAGTGAATGGAGAGAGACTGGAATTGGTGAGAGAGTTCAAATACCTGGGTACAGTGATAGAAAAAGAGAGGAAAATGTGCAAAAGAAGTTGAGAGTAGAGTGACACAAGGAAGAAAAGTAGCTGGTGCAGTGAAGGCCTTGATAAGAAACAGAGGCTTGAGTGTTGCAGCTGCACGAGGCTTACATGAAGGAGTGTTAGTGCCAACTTTAACATATGGATGTGAGACTATGGTGTGGCATGAAAATGAAAAGTCAAGAGTAAGGGCAGTGGAGATGGGACTGCTGAGGAATGTATGTGGAGTACAGAGGGTGGATAGGATACGAAATAATGTGATTCGTGAAAGATGCGGAGTGAGGAAGTCAGTGGACACCAGAATTGAAGACAGTGTACTAAGATGGTATAGTCATGTGGAGAGAATGGATAACAATAGAGTGGTGAAGAAGGTATATCTGAGCGAATTCGAAGGAGGGATGAGACAAGGTAGGCCAAGGAGAAGGTGGAGAGATATGGTGGATGAATGTGTGAGGAAGAGAGGTTTGGAAGTCGGTGAGGCTAGGGAACTGACAGGAGATCGAGCTGGCTGGATGAATTTTGTGAGGAGAAGTGCATGATCAGAGATTTTTGGCACCCCTTTTTAACGTGGCAGCGTCTGAATTGACTCTGTCGGAAATGATTATGTGAAACTACAGAACGTGTTGAATGTTTTTTGGTGTATCCGATAGAGCCAGGATTCCGGGGGCTTGAATGATGAGTGAATGGAAGCGTGGCCCATTGGATTGGGGAATTTTTGGCTGTCTGGACATTGCTACTCCTCGCCCTGCCCTTGGGTGGGAAAGGAGGTCGGGATGATGATGATGATTATTATTTATTTATATTCTTCTCCAGGAACAGTTATTACTGGTGTTAGATAACTGATTTTCCAACTGTTCTAAGTTTTTTTGTGGATCTTTGTTTATGCATTGTTTCTGTGGTGTTTAGTATTAATCTAGATAATCCAGTGTGTGTGTGTTGATGTCTAAATATGGCAGATTGGCTTGAAGAAAGTGCCAAAATTAGGAGAGGTTCTGTACATAATATATATATATATATTTACATTACTTTGGATATTCCTATATATGTTTTGATGTCTAAATTTGCCAGATTGACCTGAAAACAGTGCCAAAATTAGGAGGGATACTGTACATACAGTAGTGTATAGGTAGGGTGTTTTTGTTTTTTCATGTTTTTACCCCTTGTTTTCTTGGTGCTTAGCATTACTTTGGATATTGCTGTGTGTGTTTTGGTGTTTAAATATGCCAGAATGATTGAAAAATAATACCAAAGTAAGCATAGGTGCTGGACAAATAGGTTAGGTGTGGGTTGGAGTTTGTGTATCGGTAGGGTCTGGGTATGGTAGGGGGATATTGTTCATTATCCGGACATGCCTTTGGCACTATTACGTCGGATAATTGGGGGATTACTGTACTGCCTGTTTGGATATTTGTACAGGTTTATTATATTTTTTATTTTGTATTTTTTAAAAATTTGGGAGTATATGTAGAAAAGAGTAAATCCATCTATCCATCATCCAATTCTACGTTGCTCCATGAGGAGCGTAGGAGACCGGGGCTAGGCAAGTTGGTCCTGATAGTTAAGATGAGAGTGACCAGCCTCACTCATCCCTGAGTGGCATTATGTGAGCAATAAACTCCAACCATCCCTTGGATATAAACCTACACAGGCTCAATCTGATTGGAACACCTGATTACTTTCTAAACCACCAGATGCCATAATTTGGTTATATGGTTACCACTTAGCACAGCAAATGGTTTCCTGGCATACAGGAAACCCTTTTGCTTGTCACTCAGTGTAGAGTCACCCATAGGCAGATGGAAGAGGAAAGAATGAAGGAAAGAAAGACAGAAGATGGAGTGTAAAGTCATCTGTAGGCAGAAGGAAGAGGAAAGAATGAAGAAAAGAAAGAGAGATGATGGAAGAGTGGTGGTAATTGAGACAGAAGGTGACTGTCAGTGCAATGTTATAGTGAATGGAGAGAGAGTTCAAATAACCTGAGTACAATGATAGAAAAGAGAGGAAAATGTGCAAAAGAAGTGGTAAGTAGAGTGACACAAGGAAGGAAAGTAGCTGGTGCTATGAAGGCCTTGATTGGAAATAGGCTTGAGTGTTGCAGCTACATGAGGCTTCCATGAAGAAGTCTTAGTGCTAACTTTAACATATAGGTGTGAGATTATGGTGTGGCATGAAAATGAACAGTCAAGAGTGAGAGCAGTGGAGATGGGACTGTTGAGGAATGTATGTGGAGTACAGAGAATGGATAGGATACAAAATACCGGTAATGTGGTTAGTGAAAGATGTGGAGTGAGGAAGTCTGTGGACGCCAGAATGAGAGACAGTGTACTGGGATGATATGGTCATGTGGAAAGAATGGATAACAATAGAGTGGGGAAAAACGTATATGTGAGTGAACTTGAAGGAGGGAGGGGTGAGGTAGGCCAAGAAGAAGGTGGAGGGATATGGTGGATTAGTGTGTGAGGAAGAGAGTTATCGAAGTTGGTGAGGCTAGGGGACTGATGAGATCGGGCTGGCTGGATAAGTGTTGTGAGAAGAGCATGATCGGAGATTTGGCACCCCTTTTTAACATGACAGCATCCAGATTGACTCTATCAAATACATTTATGTGAAGCTACTGAATATGGTGAAAGTTTTTGGTGTATCAGACAGAGCCAGGATTCCGGGGGCTTGAATGATGTGTGAATGGAAGCATGGCCCATTGGCTTGGGGAGATTTTGGCTGTTTTGATGTTGCTACTCCTCACCCTGCCCTAGGGCAGGAGAGGAGGTCTGGATGATGATGATGATATTTACTGGATTAGATGATGAATGAATGAATTCATTTTTATCCCCTCCAGACCCTCAAGAGTAAATTTGCAGTGTTTGGAAAATGAGGTGGAGGATTTGGAGTGTAAAGAAGAACAACTGGATGACCTAATAGAAAAAGCAGGTAAGTTTTTCAAAAGTTGAACAGATAAGGTTTCAGTAGCATTACAGTGAATGCTTGCTATATAGAGCCAAAGAAAGTTTTAACCCCTAGGATACACAATTCGATTGACTGAACTTCCCTAGCATGTGGAGCTGATTTTTTTACTCTCACAGAAGTAAAAAGTTTTATGCCCAAGGTTTAGAGCTTGAAATTACACACCTTATGCTGCAAGCCAGAGCAGTTTAGACCAACTGGTTCATGAGTTATAGCCCATCAGAGTTGAAAAAAGTTACCCTTCCAGGAGGGGCGACTCCAGTTTTCTATGTGTACCCACCCCATTCCCCCCCTCCCATGACCTTCCTCACCCACTCCCATCACCCCACCCTCTCTTCCTTTCCTCCCCCTATCCCCCTCCCTCCTACCCCCTACCCCCATCCTTCAGAATTTTCCAGCTCATTGTTTTCTTCAAACAGTAATTATGTTAGTGTTCCTCACTCACTTCCAACACCCTTACCCCCCAACACTTCTCCCCTTCTCCCCATACCCTTCCCTCATAACTGTGTAGTTGTCAAAAAAAAAAAAAAGCGCAAAATGTTTTCTTGCTGTTACTCTCACATTTCAGCACCCTCTCCCCTCACCTGTTCCCTGAGAGCTGTCAAATCAAGTAGCTGTAAGAATTTCATGGGGGGATAAGAAGAAAAAAAAAAAGGCTAGAGAAACCTGTCCTCCTCCTCTACCCCCTTAATATATATTATATATATATATATATATATATATATATATATATATATATATATATATATATGTATATATATTATAAAAAAAAAAAAACTGCAGTATAATTACTTTAGTGTTCCTGACTCACTCCCAACACCCATCACCGTTCCCCCTAACACTTCTCCATTCCCCACGTTCCCTCCCCCCATCCCTTTCCCTTATAGCTGTGTAGCTGTCAAAATAAAGAACACATGAAAAAAACATAATGTACATTCTATATACGTTACACAAACAAAAATCTGGTAATGAATGAAAACACAAGACATGAATAGTAATTATGACGTATAATACTCTAGGCTGGGGGTGGGGGCAGGGTGGGGAGAGGC
The DNA here is from genome assembly GCF_032717465.1 of Coenobita brevimanus. Lineage (NCBI taxonomy): Eukaryota > Metazoa > Arthropoda > Malacostraca > Decapoda > Coenobitidae > Coenobita > Coenobita brevimanus. The sequence goes on from NC_136979.1 coordinate 44,270,445, forward strand.
CTGGAGGGGTGGTTTGGGGGTTTAGAGGTGGGAGACAGACACCACAAGACAAAGAGGAGAGGCAGAGAGGGAATACAGGGGTATGGAATTCTGGGTAGGGGGATATAGCCCTCCCCAGGGAGGGGGGAAGAGGGGGAACCACAGTGGCATGATGGAGTTGGAGGGAGGGAGGGTACAAAGGTATTGGGGTAGAGACAGGTGGCAAGAGGGCAGTGGGAGAATCCCCCCCCCCCACCACCACCACCACCATCATTGGTAGGGGGCCCAGATCCTCCCCCCTCCCTACTCAGGACTTTGTTCTCATTGGTTTACATCGATATACAGTACTTCACAATCGGGCTGAAGCCTAGTGACCACAATTTTTTTTTTTTTCCCACGAAGGCTCCTCTGTCAATCCTATAGTAGTACTCGCATAAATTTGCGCCTGTGGTGTGGCCCGCACCTGTGTACAGTGTTGCCACGTTTTCTATACCGTTATCTCTCTCTCTCTCTCTCTCTCTCTCTCCTGGCGGGAGATGTGAGCCACCCTGAGTACTTTTTATTCTTTTATAAGTTATTTATAATTGTGCTTTCATTTGTTAATTTGGTTTTGTTATATTTAGTGATATTTATCATTTTTTGTATACGGCGACAGATGACCCGTTATTGCAGTACCATGATTGATTTTCATTCATTCTCTTTCCCCTTCCTCCATCTCTCTCTCAGCCTGACAATGCCTCCACCACCACCACCCCCCATCATGCCGACAATTCATTTAACCTTGCCCCTCTCCTGCCTCTCTCTCTCTCTCTCTCTCTCTCTCTCTCTCATTGCAAGAGACATTTTGGATATTTTCTTTTACATCATATTGTATATATTGTAAATTTGACATCATTTCCACACCACCCTTGAGGTCAAGGCCACCGACTGGGTGTAGAAGTGTTGCCGCTCGCGAATGATTTTTTTTTTTTATTTTTTATTTTATTTTTTTTTTTTTTACTTCGGTATTGGCATATGCTTACTATTTTGTCCTACATATTAGCTTATGATTATAAATGTGATTATTCCTCGCCCTTAAAATTACGGTAAGAGCCAGTTAATGTGAGCATTTTTCCCTAGCAACACCTGTACAAGCTATGCTTGGGTCTGTGGATGGGTACGTACTTTACCTTAGGCCAGACTGGGTGTGTCAGTGTTGCCACTCACAAGAATTATATGAATTATTTCTTTTACTTTGGATATTGGCATATTTCTTCTTTTTTCAGGCTCATAATCTTATATCTATAACTGTGATATTATTACCCACCCTAAAACTATGCTGAAAACCATTAAAAGTGACTACAATTTCCATTAGCAACACTGTACAATATGTATGCCATGTTTCTGTGTTACTGTATAAATATTTTATGCATAATAAGATTACTGTTGATTCATCCATCAAAATACACGTGTAAGTTTTATTCATCTGAATTTATCGTATTTGTGATGCCTTGTACATAAATAGCTTCTGTTTCACATCGCAAGTTGAGGAAATGTGGCACCATTGTACACAGGTGCGGGCCACACCACAGCCGCAAATTTACACGAGTCCTACTACTGTATAGTCGGCATCAAGCCAAATTCTGGAAAAGGATCGATCGATCCTGTTAGTACTTTAGGGGTTAAGAGGATGTCTATAACCCTTCATGTATTTCAGCTTTGATTGTAGAAAAAGGTTTTGTACCCATAAAATTTCAGAACCAAGCAGGCTTTTGTTAACCCTTACACCAGGGGGATGTTGGAGCTGCTCCTTGCGTGTCCCACAGGGATATTCGCGCTCCGACTGTCTTTTAAAAAATATTTGCCAAAAATCAGTTATTAGTCCTAGAATATTATAATTACATATGCATACGGCACATACCTTCAGCTTTCTCCTGGGGTGTTTGTTGAGCCTTCGTCGACAACCGTAGGACTTGTGGAGACCTCTGAAGTTGGGTAACGAAGTCTCCACTTTACACTTCCCGACACCCCGTAATATGATTACCACAGCCTGATATTATCACTAGAAACACTATTCTATGATTTTCAAAGAGTTTGGAATTTTTACATTTCCACTTGCACTGTTTTAGTCACCAGAAAGATTGTTGTCACTGTCCATCACTATTATTGATATTAGCCAGTTTACGTTCCACAGCAGATTCACTTAGCCCTTTACCCCTTCCCACACGAGGTTTAGTAGGGGTAGAGGTCACAGGGCCCTTTGCATGGGACTATAAAGCGTTGGAATTGGACAGGCGCGAATCCGACGTGGTTTCACCTTGAAAGATGACCGTAAATTGAATGCTGTGGCCTAGGGGCAGTGAAGGGTTGCCAATGTCAGCGTGGTGACAGCTGCTAATTTATACGCTATGAAATGATTGGCAGGAAATCTAGACAATACATACTGTAATAAATTAGGTAGTTCCAGGTGAATGTAAATATCACTTAGGCTTCTCCCTTCCTTTCTTATATATATTTTTATTATGAGAACAGGTCATACGGCATATTTCAAGGGTAAATAAACGAGAAATTAGCGAACGAGTGCACGTGGGATGTTGCCAGGTGATAATTAGCCCATTCCAGGTGTATGGCAGTATCAATTACCTTTTCTTTGTTTTATATATTATTATGTATAAGAATAGGGCATAGGGCACATTTCAATAGATAAAATGAATGGAAAAATCCATCCAGAATTTGTGTAGCACAGCACGGCTGGTCAGGTGGGAGGAGAGGGTAAGGAGGGGAGTCAAGAACAAGGGAAAAATGGCTAAATTGTCAACAGTGGATGGGAGTACAGATGACATTAGCAGAACTGAGTATAGCTGGACACTGGTAGTACTGATAGATGATACCAGCCACCACTTTAAAGCCTGGGTGAATTCAAAGTAACACAGAATCACAAAAGTGATGCCCCGCGGTATGATCCCTTGCTCCCAAGCATCACAAAAGTGATGCCCCGTGGGATTCAGTATGTGAAGGTCTTTGTGTGTAGGGGGAAAATGATACCCAAATAGTGTCATCGACCAATTCATCATCCAATACTGTGTTGCCCCATGAGGAGCGTAGGAGCCCGGGGCTAGAAAAGTTGGTCCTGACATTTAACTCTCTCGCGCACGGTAAGTTTCAGTAGGTTTTCTGGGGCACGATTTTTTCTACAGAGCCGCCCGGCCCGGGAGCGCGCGCGAGGCAAATTTCAGCGAATGGAACACATTCTTGCCTTATTTTCGCCACCCAAAAATCCATTTATTCCCATCCAACCTTTCTCAAGGTAGGCAGCGATACTTGTTCTATCTGATAAACAGGACCAAAACACAGGAAAACACCAAAAAAAAAAAAGTTGTTAGCCCCGGAAGCATGGTAAATGGACCGTTTTTCACTTCCCAACATCGCCGTTTGAATGTTTTCCATCATACAGGAAAATGATCTAATAAGTTTTTATAGAGAATTTCATCAGCTTTCTAATGAAACAAATTTGGTTGTGATACGATGTTTACTTCGAGAAAATGGCCAAAAACTGAAAGCCATTTTCGGAAAAAAATCACGGACCTCTCAAGGCTAAATTTTCCCACACACCTTATGTTTTTATTACATAGTAATATGCCCAAATTCACCAGCTTTCCCCATCTCCAAACAGAACCCCATATGCCTCATAGTTCTCGAGTAAATCGAAAGAAAGTACTTGGGACTCCGTCCGTGATTGACTTCCGTGATGCACGCATGGCGTACGCAATGTTCCCGCTTACGTAACAACGAATTCTTATCACAAATATTACATAGTTATGTATTGTACATTCGTAGAATTTACTGCTCTTTATCATGGTTGAAACGTGAAATTGATACGTCCAATAGTTTTCGAGTAATTGGCTGACAAAGTGAGAGTATTACTACGAGTGTTTTTCAGTGGTAACAGCCGCGAAGAGACACTCATTTCCACCGCCTTTTCTTGCACAAAACATAACATAATACAGTACTTACATTTTGGTATTGATCATACGTAGAATTTAGTGGTATAGATCATGGTTGTTACAGAAAATCGATAAGTCTAACAGTTTTCGAGTAATTGGCCGACAAAGTGAGGTTATTACTCCGAGCGCTTGTCACTGATAACCACTGCGAGGAAAAAAAAACATTTCCCTCACCTTTTACCCCCCAAAACGCTACCAAAGGCTTACATTCTGGTATTGATCATACGTAGAATTTAGTGGTATTGATGATGGTTGTAACAGAAAATCGATGTCTAATAGTTTTCGAGTAATTGGCCGACAAAGTGATGTTATTACTCCGAGCGCTTGTCACATAACAACCGCTAGGAACAAAAACATTTCCCTCGCCTTTTACCCCCCAAAACGCTACCAAAGGCTTACATTCTGGTAATGATCATACGTAGAATTTAGTGGTATTGATGATGGTTGTAACAGGAAATCGATAAGTCTAATAGTTTTCGAGTAATTGGCCGACAAAGTGAGGTTACTCTTCCGATCGCTACCAACTTTTACACACACAGTTTTTTCCTTGCACACTTGCCTGAAGACTATGCTACCAATTTTTTTTCCCCTTATCTGTACAGACTGTTACATCTTCCATGGATGTTTTCCAATTGTTATAACCTACTACACTTAAACATAACTCTTCTGTAGTTACTGCTGTGGAGATTTACTTTCTTTCATATGTGTAATCTGTAGGAGAAAATGGTTATTTGTCTGAAATTTGGAGAGGTAATGGTAATAGATTATTATATATATCAACAAAATTTGCAGAACTCACTTCCTCCAGGGGTGTTGATCCTTGCCCAGCTCACCTTCCTCTGAACTATCGCTGATCAAGGATACGCATGTACACTAACTCGCGGCGCACTTTACGTACATTATATAATAAGCATAAGTTATTACTAAAGGTCACATCAACGTACAGTACCTGTGCAATTACCCCACGCGTTCGTAGGCGTCCATACCTTGCCCAGCTCACCTTCCTCTGAACTATCGCTAATCAAGGATACTCACGTACATTAACGCTCGTGGCACACTTCACGTACATTATATAATAAGCATAAGTTATTACTAAAGGTCACATCAACGTACAGTACCTGTGCAATTACCTCACACGTTTGTAGGCGTCCGTACCTTCCCCTCCACACCTGACACTAAACTATTGCTAACCTCCGTTACACACCCTAACTTTTATGGCTGGATGAGCGTTGTGAGAACAGCATGATCAGGGATTTGGCACGCACGAAGTAATATTCCATCCACTGGTATGTTCAGCCTAGCCTGGCGGTTAATGAACATACCAAGGCATTTCTCCGTCCAGATAAGGGCTTCATTTGTACAGCGGCAGTGCCCATCCACTTTCCCAGATCCATAAGCTTTTACACATTTCATGATCTTGTCCTTACTTTTGTAAATAGTGCGTACTGGGGACTCGTTCAGACCCAGCTCCTTAGCTATCTTGGACTTCCTCTCGCCTTTGTCTATCCTCCAAATCAGCTCTGTTTTCTGGGTGTAGCTCAGTGGTGGCTTCTGCTTCAGTCCTCTCCTGGATGAAGGCTCCAAGTAAGATGGAGAAATAGAAGGGAAAGACGAGAGGAAGGAGTAGTTGCAAGGAGAGTGGAAAGGTTACAAGAGGATGAGAAAAATGCAGAGTATAAGAGAGAAGTGGAGGAACGATTGGGCAAATATGAATTGGAGCAGATGGGGGACGTGGAAGGTGTGTGCAGGATATTTACAGAGGAAATATGTGCAGCATGTGATGTGGTGTGTGGGAGGAAGAGAAGACGGAGGGGGATGCAAGGAACAGCGTGGTGGACTAAAGAGGTGAGACAGGCTGTGGCACAAAAGAGGAAAGCATACAATGAATGGATGAGAAATAGGGGTGTGGAAGAAGTTGAGAGGCGGAAGAGAGAGTTATATGTAGAAAGAAAGAGAGTGGTGAAAAGATTAGTAAGAGAGAGTAAGAAGAGAGTGGATGAGGAATTTGGAAGGAATTTGAGTGTAAAGTGGAGGGACTGTAAGAAAATGTTCTGGAAAGAGGTGAAGATAGTAAGACAGGGTGGAAGTGAGGTTAGCAGGGGAGTGAAAGATAAAAATGGTAGATTACTAGTAGAGAAGGGTGAAAAAGTGAGCAGATGGAGAGAACACTTTAAGGAATTGTTGAACATAGAGGATGGAAGTAATGCGAGTATAAGTGGCTGGGGAATGGCTGGGAGGAGGAGGGAGGTGAGAAGACAGGAAGAAATCAGTAGGATAAAAGTTGTGGAAGCAATGAAGAAAGTTAAATTGGGGAAAGCCCCAGGAATTGATGGAGTGTGTGGTGAAATGCTGAAGCATGAGGGAGAGATAGTAGTAGAATGGATGTGGAAGATGTACAGATTGGCCTGGGAGGAAGGTAGAGTCCCAGAGGATTGGAAGTCAGGTATAATTATTCCCCTGTACAAAGGAAAATGGGAAAAAGAAGTGTGTGGTAATCATAGGGGCATTTGTCTTCTTAGTACAATAGGGAAAGTGTATGGTAGGATACTTATTGACAGAGTTAGAGAAAGAACAGAGGAATTAGTTGGAGAAGAACAGGGAGGCTTTAGGAAGGGAAGAGGTTATGTAGATCAGATATTCATTCTTAGATCTTTAGTGGAAAAGTTTCTAGAGAAGGGAAAGAAGTTGTAAGCGGCTTTCATGGATTTGAAGAAAGCATATGACAGGGTGGATAGACAAGGATTGTGGAAAGTATTAAGAATACATGGAGTAGATGGGAAGTTGTTGAATGCTGTGAAGAGTATGTATGATGGTGCTAAGGCTGCAGTGCGTGTGGATGGTGAACTAAGTGGATTTCTCTCTTTGAAGGTTGGGTTGAAACAGGGATGGATCATGTCTCTATGGTTGTTCAATCTGTACATGGATGGGGTAATAAAAGAGGTACACGGTAGGGTAGTGGATGTTGGAGTGGCCCTGGTGAGAGAGGATAGTGTTTGGAAACTCCCTGTACTGTTGTTTGCAGATGATACTGTGTTGTTGAGTGAAGACGAAGGGGAGCTGCTAGGCTTGGTGGATGAGTTTGGGAGTGTGTGTAAGAAACGGAATCTAAAGGTGAACGTAAGGAAGAGTAAAGTGATGGTCTTTGAGAGAGGTGAAGTCTGTGAATGTACAGCGAGGTTGGGTGGTGAGGAATTAGAAAATGTGAGTACGTTTAAGTACTTGGGTAGTGTGATGGGTAAGGATGGAGGTTTGGAGGGTGAAGTGCTTGAAAGGGTACAGCAAGGAAGAAAGGTTGCTGGTTCCTTGAAAGCAGCGATGAGAAACAGGGAAGTGAGCATGGAAGTGAAAAAGTTACTACATGACAGTATTGTGATACCAACCCTAACGTATGGAAGTGAAGCTTGGACGTTGTTGGAAGAACACAAGTCAAGAGTGAGAGCAGTGGAAATGAGTTATTTAAGAGGAGCCTGTGGAGTCACATGGAGAGACAGGCTGACGAATGAGGATATAAAGGAGTGTTGTGGTGTGGATGTGGATGTGATAGGAAGCGTTATGAGGAACACACTGAGGTGGTTTGGCCATGTGGAGAGGATTGAGGGTGAAAGACTGACGAAGAGAGTGTATGTGAGTGAGGTGGAGGGGGGAAGAGGGAGGGGGAGGCCGAGGATGAGATGGAGGAATGGGGTGGAGAGGTATATGAGAGAGGGGGGTGTGAGTTGGGAGCAGGGCAGTGAAATGGCGGGGACAGGGCGACGTGGAGGCATTTTGTTTGTGGCCACCCCAAACGGGATTGAGGTGTCTGGCAATAGATAGGTAGAAGAACTCGGCATGTTTGTTTTCAGCCATGGTGAAGCATAAAAAAAGCAGGCAAACACAAAAAGGCAGGGATAGAACTTGCAGGTAAGTGTTTATGTGTAGACTATAAATCGCGTTTGGTGGGCCTAGTTGCAGTTTTGACCACTAGGTGTAGGTGGCGTGGGTGGAGAAAGCATTGTTTTGATTGGCTGCATAATCACAAGGACTGTGATTAAATATGATTGGCTTCCACTTGTGAGTTGTGGCTACAATACAGTTAGTTAAACATCTCCGAAATAAGCCATTTTCTAGTGGGAAAAAACGCGAGTTAAAGCATTTTCTGTGAGTTTGTTGATAATGTTGACTTACATAAGGACACCGTGAGTTAGATAATTTGCAAGTTAGTAGTCCGTGAGTTATGCGAGTGCACTGTACAGTATACATATATATATATATATATATATATATATATATATATATATATATATATATATATATATACACACAGTAATCACTCTAATATCCGGACGCCCAATAACCGAACATCCCCACTACCCGGACATAATCGTCCTAAGATTAAAAAAAAAAAATAATAAATCCCATCCGTAATTTGAACTTACCGCGCGCGCCGCAGGAGAGCATTGTTTTGGCGCGTCATTCCTCTGACGTCTGATAGAGCGCCCCTGCATCCTCCCCACTTTCCACCTGTCTCTCGCCGCGAGTGCACGCTCGTCATAATGGCTGCCCACGTGATCGCTTTTGTGGTGGTGCCCTACCTGCTGCTCTCGGGCCTCCTCTTAGTGTGTGTGATGATGGCCCCGCCACCTGAGAAAAGGAAGAGAGTGGTGTTGAATCTGGAGAAGAAGAGGGAGATATTGGAGAAAGTAGATGCGGGGTGGTCTTCTTCCCGCATTCTCTGCGAGTTTAACCTGGCCCGGTCTACTTTGTTCGATATCAAGAGGTCCCGAGACAAACTCATGCAGTACACGGCTGACTTCTCGTCGAGAAGCAAACGCAGCGTGGAAAGGAAGGCTATGTTTACCCCCAAGTTTGCAGAAATCGACCGATCCACGTTGATTTGGTATCGACAACAACGTGCTGCTGGTGTGATGGTACGTGGAACGGAGCTGAAGGCTGCTGCTGAGAAGTTCGCCAGGCTTCACGACGCCCTAGACTTCAAGGCATCTGAGGGTTGGCTTTTCACGTTCAGGTTGCGGCATGGCCTTACCAACTGTAAAGCACATGGCGAAGCATTGGACGCTAACGAGGATGGTGTTGACGAGTTTCGGCACAAGGTGAAGGGCTTCATCGACAGGGAGGGCCTAACTCTCGGTCAAGTCTACAACGCTGATGAAACTGGCCTATTTTATCGCTCACTGCCAACAAACACTCTAGCCTAGGAGACGGAGTTGCGTGTACCTGGCCGCAAGCTTTCCAAGGAACGGATATCTGCTTTGTGTTGTGCCAGTGCTAACGGCATGCACCGGCTTAAGCCTGTTGTTGTTGGCCGCGCAAAGCAGCCTCAGTGCCTTCGTGGGGTGATGGATGTCCTTCCTGTCGTCTGGTACCATTCTTTGAAGGCATGGTTCACAGCTGTGATCTTCAAAGACTGCTTTCACCGTCACTTCGTCAAGGAGGCCATCCATTACCAGACGAAGACACTGGGAATCCCGCGCGACCAGGTAAAGGCTCTCCTTCTCCTCGACAATGCACCTGCCCACCTGTGCGACAAGGACTTGGTTGCTGAAATTGGCCGTATTAGGTGCTTGTTTCTGCCACCTAATACGACTGCTCTCATCCAACCAATGGACCAAGGAGTGATCGTGGCAACAAAGCGCCTATACCGTCAGAAGTTCCTGGACGAGGTGATGGTTGTTCTCGAGGATGAGGACGAGCGCAGGGAGGGACGGGACACACGATGCAAGCGGACTTTGGAAAACCTTCGCCGCTACAACATCAAGTCTGCGCTGTACAACTGGGCTAGTGCATGGAAGGAAGTCCCTGTGAAGACTCTGGAAAATGGTTGGTCTCGTCTGCTTCTCGGAATGGATGTGGAGTACGATTTTCTAGGGTTTGACGTGGATGACTTCCATGCACGGCTACGTACGCACGGCGACGATGTAGATGTGGACGATGTTTGTGAGTGGTTGGATGACGACGAGGGCGATCCTGGGTATCAGACATTGTCTGATATAGAGATCGCGTCTTCGGTTGCAGGTGTCAGTACCGAACTTGAAGATTCCAACGCTGAAGGCGACGATGATGCGGACTCCTCTCAGCAGGACACTACTTCAGCCATCCCCAAGCTGAGCGCATGCCAGGAACATCTAGAGTTCGTCCTAGACTACCTGGAACACTCGGACTGCGACAGGGAGATGGGGCCTTTGGGACTCGTGGAGGAAGTGCGTGCTTTCAGGCAGCGCATCATCAGTCGTCAGAATCGTTGGTCATTGCGTCAATCAACCATTGACAGTGTTTTCAGGCCCGTGACCCCCGCTGTGCCCAGCCCTGGCTCCACTCCGTTGCCTCCCCAAGACAGGCCCTCATGCTCCGAGCCACAGCCCAGCACATCAGCCACGGTGGAGTCACCGCTCGACATGAGTTTGCTGCTGTCTTTAGAGTCGTCTGCAGTGGGTACGCCATCACCATGACCCAGCGATGCACCCCTAGGTCACCTGCCAGTGATACTCTCGGACTCTGACAGTGAATAAACAGCAAGAACTTCTCCACTAGACCACACGGGAATTTTGAGTGTTGTGCAGTGAAAAAAACAGTGTGTTGTGTTGAGGATTTAAAGTTGTGAGAGAAAAGACTCTATAGGAACAAAATTTAATGTAAATAGACTTGTTTGTTTTGGCTTTGGAAAATTATAAGAATGGGAAAAGTTAAAGTGCAACACTTATTAAGTTACAGTGGAGCATTATTTAGACAAAAGTGCACACTGTGAAGAGAACGGACTTCTGTGTGTTATTGACTAAGTTCAGTGCAAGACTTCAGGAACAGTGTACTGGAAGTGCTTCAGGAAATCGTTCTTACTGTCAGAGTCCGAGAGGAGACGGTTATTCATCAAGGTGGCCAGGGACTTGCTGTAAGTAGCCAGAATGTTTCATACTGTACTTTTTTCCATACTATACTTACCTCATTTCACTCTTTAATGTCCTTTATTGGTGTGAATAGGGTGTTATAGTCTCACCAATCTAAAACCAAGGTTTGGGTGGGGTCTGGCGCTGGGTGCAGCCATGCCATACTTCCTAAACGAGCGATGAGTAGATTCTGTTATATATGTAATAGGCATCACAGATAGGTACACACATACTAGTATAATATAAACGTAAGTATTCTAGCATATCAAAGGAAGGTAAACTAGTAATGTACATGGCTTTTGTACATCAATAAAGAAACGTGGCATACATATTTTACAGTGGTGCTGAAAAAATGTAGTTACTTTTACCGACTTCATGGTAGTTCTAAGTTGGGTAAGTAATGTAACAATTATGTTTATGATATAATTTGAAGGAATCAGTAGAACTTACGCTATTTTCTTAATAGAAATAAATAAGTTACAACACTCACGAGCGGCAACATCCAGGCCCATACTAAGAATCATAAATTATATGAGTGAGAGAGTGCGATTTTTAAATTCATTATTTTGGTTATATTTATAACTTAAATTAGTTTGTCTTTACACACACACACACACACACACACACACACACACACACACACACACACACAGAAGTGGGTGAAGTCATGTCAGGCCAGGTGGGGAGATGTGAGCGGCGAGCTCTAACGGTGTCAGGTCAGCCACTAGCTAATCAGAGTATAGGAAACAAAGCAACCCTGTACGCCGGGAAATCCCCGGCTGGACTCCACCCAAACCTTGGTTTTAGATTGGTGAGACTATAGTAGCTATGCATGTGCAGTAGGATTGTGTTTTTCTGAGTTAGGCTAGGTTAGGGTCCATAAGTACCAGAATGTTTATTAATGTGTGAACATACTTCTTAACCCTCATTTTATGTTTCTTTTGCATTTATTTCAGTCATTTATGTGCCTTATTGGTGTGATTTGGGTCTTAAATAGGTGCTATGCATGTCCAGAGGGAGTTGTATAGGTGTTTCTCTGAGTTAGGGTCCATAAGTACAAGTCCATAAGCTGGGGCCCAATATCCGGACAAGACCAATAACCGGACCTACCTATGGCTCTATTACGTCGGATATTGGAGTGATTACTGTATATCATTTCGTTTCATTTTCGTTTTTAAAGGCTCCAACATGCTTGCATATGTCAGCCTTGGTCACCTAATGGCGGCTCTCCACGCTACACGATCCATTGCAGCCTCCCTGTTCAGTCCCTTAACCCTGAGGCCACACTTAATGACCTCGTCCCATGTCTTTCTTGGTCTACCCCTCATAACCCCACCCCCAATATTAACACTTCTCACCTTCCTCACCCAATTATCATCCCCAATCCTCTCCACATGTCCAAACCATCTCAATCTACCCCTCCTCATCACAACACCAATACACTCTAGTCCCATCCTACCTCTCAACTCTTCCATCGTCATGCAGGGACACACTGCACATCCACCTAATCATTGTCATTCCTGTACATCTGAGCCGGTGAATATCTTCCTCCTTCACTGCCCAGGTCTCACTATCATACAGCATTACACTCCTAACACATGCTGCATACAAAGACCCCTTAGCACGTAAGGAGAGTCCTCTCAATGTCAGGAGAGGCAAGAGCTCCCTGAACTTCTTCCAACCACTTCTCACCCTAGCAACAGAGCTAGCTCCAGCCCCACCTCCAGCACACAACATGTCTCCCAAATAACAAAACTCTTCCACACACTCAAGAGATTCACCAGCAAGTTCAATCCTTTCACGTCTGACAATCTCCACCTGCTCACCCCGACAAGCCGTACACATAAAATCAGCATTATCTTGCAGTCTACCTCTGATACCACTGCATCTCTTATGCACCCATTTATCACACCTACCGCACAGGATGGAATTACTTCCCACGCCCTTGTGGCAAACTGCACATGGCCACTCTCCCTCGTCTTTGACAGTACGGCCACCAACCCTATATATCATCACTTTTGTTTTATCTGCATTTACCCTTAAACCCTTGTGACCCATACCATCTCTCCACTTCCTAAACCTTTCCTCCACCTCCCTTTCGTTCTCTGCAATCAACACCAAATCATCAGCATACAACAACTCCCTCCCTTTCGTTCTCTGCAATCAACACCAAATCATTAGCATACAACAACTTCCACGGGAGTCCGTTTCTAAAATGACGTGATAGGGCTTCAAGTACCATGATAAACAACGTGGGGGTTAAAACTGACCCCTGATGCACACCAACATTCACGGAAAACTCATCACTCAAATCTCCATTCACTCTTACCTGGGTGTGAGCACCCACATATATAGCCATAACCACCCTAACCAGCCACTCCTCCAAGCCAAGCTTTCTCATTGTCCAATTCACCACCTCTCTAGAGACTCTGTCAAAGGCCTTTTCCAAATCAACAAAAACAAAATAAAAATCCCTTCTCCTACCAATATATTTTTCCTGAATCTGTCGAACAATGAATATAGCATCAGTGGTCCCCTTACCTGGCATAAACCCAAACTGCATCTCATCAATATTCACTCTTTCTCTAATCATACCTTCTAAAACTTTGTCCATTACCTTCATTATCTGATCTAAAAGCTTTATACCTCTATAATATCCTCTTTCCAGGGCATCACCGTTCCCTTTACACACATTTACAATTACACTCTTCAGCCAATCACCTGGGACAACACACTCATAAATAATCCTATTTATCAGGTCAGTGACTAAACTCACCCCTATATCGCCTGAGGCCTTCAACATTTCGGCAGTCAACCCAGACACACCTGCTTCCTTCCCCACCCTCATCCTGCCTATTGCCTCACTCACAGTAGCATTATCAATCAAAGGCCAAGGGCCAGACACTGGATCTGCTGGCTCCAAACCTTCCCTGTCCCAGTCAAACTCCTCTTTCAACAACCGGTTATACGAAGGGTGATCAGAAAGTAATGACAGTTTGTGCTATAACATGAAAACCTTGAATGATAGGAGGTAGGGGAGCAAGGAGAGTGCAGAGTTGCCTGTCCTTACGAGTTTGAACTTGTCGCCGTATGCCTGACTTTTCTTGTTTTATTGTTGTGAGTGAATGCTTCACTCTTGTTTTTGCTCTCTGGCCAGAAACATGGATTACTCGAAAGAAGGCTGCAGGTTCTACATTTTTACGAGGTGGAAACTGGGAAAGAGAGCAACAGAGATTCGAGGGGAATTATTACAAGTTTATCCAGACACTACTCCTTCCCTGGAAACTGTTTCCCACTGGATTCGTGCTTTCACAGCAGGAAAAACTGAATTGAAAGATGAACAACGCTCTGGACGCCCCCGGACATCCGTGACCGAAGCAACAACTGTCCGTGCACGGTCCATCATTGACAAGGATCCAACTGTAACTCTTAGGTTCTTAGCCTTGGAGCTTGATATCAGTTATGGGAGTGCATATGACATCGTGCATGAACAATTACACCTGAGGAAGAAGTGTTGTCGATGGATACCCCATTTGTTGACTGATGAGCAAAAGGCTGAACGGGTGAGGATTTGTCGTGTCTGGCTTGCTGAATTTGAACCAAATGGTCCAAAACGGTTCTCAGATGTTGCTACTGGAGATGAGTGTTGGATTTCATTCTTCACAACCCGTGACAAGCAGTCAAACATGGTGTGGTTGGGCGATGAAGACCCTCGACCTCAGATTTTGAAGGAAGGATTTCGCAGCCGGAAGCGCCTTTTCACCATCTTTTTCAATTCTCAAGGACCAATATGCGCGGATGTGATGCCTGAAAAGTCCACTATCACAGCCCAATACTACACAGACCAGGTCCTTCCACAAGTCTTGGAACACAAGGCCAACACCGCACCAACCCGCCGTCGGTCTCGCCTTTTGCTGCACCACGACAATGCTGCACCCCACAAAGCTCGCCTCACTATGCAGTACCTGGAACAACAAGGTATAACTCTGCTCCCCCACCCACCCTACTACCCTGACCTGGCTCCCTGTGACTTTTGATTGTTTCCAAAAATTAAATCTGCCATCGCTGGGAAGCAATTTCATCGCATCCAAGACTTGGCACGGACCGTCAATTCAGAACTCCGAAGTATACCGTCTTCAGAGTACCACGCTTGCTTCATGAAGTGGAGAAAGAGAATGGAACGCTGCATAGAGGTTGGAGGCGAGTACTTTGAAGGAATGTGAGTCATAGTTTGATAGTTCTTCATCCTAATAAAAGTTTATGGACTCACTGTCATTTCTTTCTAATCACCCCTCTCTCCATGCATCTTTAATATCCTCATTGTTCACCACTACCCTTCCTTCATCATTCTTCACACACTGCTCACCTATAATATCCTGATTATCCCTCTTCACTTGACCTGCCATCCTAAATATCATATTTTTCCTTTCCCCATGATTTAGGTTATCAAGTAATAGTCTCTGTGACTCAGACTTTGCCCTGTATACCTCTCCTGTAGCCCTACGCTTGGCAGCCAAATATTCCTCTTTGCTACCACCCTTCTTCCATTCCCAGAAAAACCTTCTTTTCTCCTTAACTGCAGCTTCTACACCCTCATCCCACCACCAAGTTACTTTATGTCTTGGTGGTCCTCTTGTCCAACCACATGTTACATCAGTAACTCTCAAGAAATTGTTCTTGAGGGCACTGTACTGTCCATTAACGCCTCTGTCTACAGCTCCCTGTTCAGCCACCACTCTCCTCAACTTGCTATAGAAGGCATCCCTTACTACTTGGTTTTTCAGCTACCATATTTTCCTTGTAGGTACATAAGTCCTCTTTTTCATCACTCGTTCTTTAAGCACCATATCACAAATCAATAGTTTGTGCTGCTGCACACACTCCTCACTTCCTATAACTTTAACATCCCTCACTAACCTCCTATCGGCCCTCCTAACCAGAAAATAAACTATCTGACTACTATTTCCCCCAGACTCATACGTAATTATCCTACTGTCTCTTTTCCTAAAATATGTGTTGCACAGAATCATGTCCATTGCCTCCCCAAACTCGAGTATCCTTTCCCCTTCTGCATTCCTTGGACCATACGCACATCCCCTATGCACTCCTTCATAACCTTGTGCTGCTTCACCTACATGACCATTTAAGTCCCCTCCCAAAATCACTATCTCATCATCCCGCGTACCACCCACTACATGTATTAAATCATCCCAAAATCTATCTTTCTCTGCTTCATCCAATCATGCCTGAGGAGCATATGCCCATATAATCGCAGCTATCTTTCTGCCCAACAGAATTTTCACTACCAATATCCTATCACTTACTCTCAAAACATTCATAACATATTCCACCCATTTCTCCGCAACCATCACACCAACACCTCCATAGCCGTCTGTCCCCCCTTGCCAAAACAACTTATAGCAACAGTCCTTCCCAACAGTCCTTCTGGCTGATCCACCCCTGTACCGGACTTCCTGCAAATATGCCACATCCACCCACCTCCTACTGAATGCCTCAATGACTTCCCCGCTCTTCGCCTCAAACTTCCCACATTCCATGAACCCACCCTCATCCCCATGGGTGATTTACTGTCCTCAGGCTTGCTTTGAAACTTATTTTGTTTCGTCATCTTGAGTATTAATAAATTAATAATATATATATATATATATATATATATATATATATATACTGTATATATATATATATATATATATATATATATATATACTGTATATATATATATATATATATATATATATATATATATATATACTGTATATATATATATATATATATATATATATATATATATATATATATATATATATATACTGTATATATATATATATATATAGTCTCTATATATATATATATATATATATATATATATATACACACACACACACACAGTCCTCGTAAATCACGGCAAATTGAGTCTGGACCACTGCCGCGATTTACAAATTCCGTGGCTTATAAATAATACCTCATGTGGAAAATTAATTTTGGTCTGGACTTTGGCCAACCACCCCGCACAGCACCCTACCTACACCTATCTGGGCACCATCATATACAAACATACAAATTTAGGAAGATTCATTGCATGTATTTAATAGAAATAAGCAATGTTAAGGGATCTCACCTTAATCCTATGACGATATTGCTTAAGTGAATGGAGCGAGGTGGTGTAGGGAAGAATTTAGAACCTCTCAGCATGAGGTAAGGGTGCTCCCTTCTCAACACGACAAATGAGCTCCAAACGTTGACTGTACGACAACAGCGGCTGCTTCTTGATGCCATACTGCTTAGAGCACTTCATTGGGGTTTCAGGAGGGGCCATGGAAGGTAGGAGGCCAGGGGAGGGAGAGGTTCACAAAGAGAGGCAGGTAGCTCTTGTACTCCATGGCGATGGTCTGTAGTGTGTGGACCGGCGGGAAGAACAACAACAATGTGGCGGCTTTAGTATGCACACTTGCCACCAGGGACGGGTGGTGATTGGTTGTTGGGTCGTGATTTTCAAATTGAATGCCGCGGTTTACGATTTTCCCCGGAAAAGGCCCACTTCGGTGCCTAGGTCAGCGATTTTCGTGACTTAACAGGGCTTTAAGGGTGCCGGCAATCTGACTGCCACTTAGCCGTGATTTATAAACACGCGATTTACGAGGATTGAGTGTATATACTGTATATATATTTTTTATTTTTCTACTGGGGAAGATCCTGTATGAGTAGAGGTATAGACTCATATTAACGATTGAGCTGTATAAGAATGATTCAGGATTGTGTGCTTCAAAGTAGTGCACCACAATGGAAAGTTTTTATGTAAACTTAAGTTTCTTCATTGTACACTAACCCACTGCTTACCAGCAGTGAATGTGAGAATGGTGCTAACAAAGCAGTAGCCTCTTTAGTAACTGTAAGAGCGATGGGGATGGGAGAATGGGGATACAGCACATATGTTTTGACCTGACAGACATCCCTAACTCTCACTCCTATACTTTGGCTCATTTGAAGGCCAGGTGTCACCAGAGTAGAGAATCAATACAGATTGGAGGATCAGTTTGATCATAAACTAAGGAGAGTCATTCCTACCCCATTATTAAGGAATAAGGATTATTGACTTTCAAGTGACCACAGCCTACTATTTTAGTTATGGGAGAGGTTTAGTAATTTCAGGTTAAAAGCATTGGGAGCCATTATCTCCCCAGACCACTCTCCCTCTTAATCCCACCCCTCTCACACGTGGTTACTAGCTTGGTGATTGTCTGGCTACTGCTTTGCCAGCATTTCCACATATAGTGGTTTGAACTGGTGGGTGAGTATATATATCAGGACTTAACTCAAGATTGTATATACTGTACTGTATTAAATTCCTTTTAACAATGCTTTAAGTGTAAATATCACAAATTAGATTTTCTTGTTCCATGTCTTCCACCTTTCTTATTGTTCTTCTTGCAGCCCACTGTTTCACATCCCTTACACAGGGTAGGTACTCCACTACATTTCCTTCCTTGTATACTCAGCTCTTTACAAACTTCAGTCACATGTTAAATTCCTTTATTCATGTTTAGCTCATTTCTACTACACTAGGTGGTCACATAATGTTCTTCAGGCAGTTAGTGGGGTAGACAGTGCAGATGGTCATACCAAACTCTGGTACTTGGCTAACTCTGGCTTATCTCATTAGCTTAAGATTGAACAATACAGTTGGTGATTAAAGAAATGGTAAAAAATTCTTTTCAACTGGATAGGGCCAATAAGGGATGGTTGGGCTTTATTGCCATATAACACCACTAGGTTGGTTGCCCACGCCTTGCATGTCGGGACTGGGTAGCCTCTCCCTGGGCTTTTACACTCCAGTTGGAGCAAAAAAGCACTGGATAATAAATATTCACATGTGCATGTTGCATGGACTGATTTGCATTATGACTTTCTCAGAGAGAGATCTTCGACAGTTGAGTCAAGATAAAACGCTGGCCTATATCACATACCAAGACCTTCACACCATCCAGGATTACAAAGATAAGACCGTATTTGCTATTAAGGCTCCACCGGGGACGCAGCTACAAGTCCCTCAGGAGTTAAAAAGAGAGGTAGGGCTTTGTGTGTCTCATTTCATTTGGTATGTTGTTGGTTGCTCTCATGTTTTCAAGCCTATATGTAGATGGGGAAATATGTAACGGAGGAGGAATGTGCCATACCAGCACAAGATCAGCTAAGGTTGAATGCACTATCATTTGCCAGCTGTTTGACACCCGCCACAAAATGCCTAGGAAACTTCTTTTAATTCCTTGAATCCAGTTTATAATTGCAGCTGCTAAACGATTATACAATAATCTTGATTATCTGTTGTCGTAGTGTATGATGCTGTTTGCTCGGCTCTATTAAAACAACATCTTGCAAAATTAAGCAACATCTGGCTCAGAAATGGGAAGCAATTGGCAGTACTATGCACTTTCTGGTGGTGAGGTGTATCAGCCAGGTCAGACATAAGATCCAGTCAGCACACAGGAAGCCCCTGCAACCTGCCAGGCCTATTATCACTCGTTAATTCTCTCCTGTGGGTGCCATACAGTGAGGACGTATCTGTGCACTCTGCTTTTGTGACCCATGCAATGGCTAACCTCAAATGTTGTGACTTAGTCTGTGGCCTCCTTTGCCTTGCTGGATGCCGTAGTGCGGTGACTAACCTTGTGGCCCATCAGTTCTACTTGCCCTAGTGCTCTGACTACTGTATAGTGAGGATGTATCTGCCCTCCATTGATGCCAACCAGGGCAGGAAATGTATTGCCTGGCAAGCCAGATAGTGCGGGGCAAGTGAATTTTAAAGTCCATGTGCCCTGTGCTTGACGGACAAGTAGATACATTGCTATACATGAAACTTCAGTCAAGAATACTGCTTATAATTACAGATGACCTTCAATTCTATGGACTCTGAATCAACAGGTTTTGGAAGAAATGGACAATATCTGCTGGCAGAGAATCGCTCTGGACACCAGTCACTTGTCCGTTATTTGAAAGTTTCCCGGTAGGCTGGTAGGTGGCAGTGCGAGAGATTAGATGTTTCCCGCCTAGAAACTCCCACCAAGCCAGCGGGTTGGTACAAAAATAAATGATACTATAGTTGAACATAAAAAATTACTGTAACAAAGTACTGTACTGTACTGTACTGTGCAATACACCATGAAGCAAGTCGTAATATAATGGTCCATACAAAATGGGTATTGTAAGGTATTCTAGTCTGCGATAGCATCGTGGACCTTATCTTCGATACCATTGTATTTCTTTTGTTATTTTTCGAGTTTTAGGCTATTTTTCCCCTTCATTTTCAAGCAACGGACACTCGTCCCCCCCATTAGTCCGTTGAATCGAGGGTCGACTGTAGTTATATATCCTGCTCCTCAGCTGTTATGGAATATTGATAACTTATGCCACCATCTTGAAGCGAAAAATTGGTTCTGAGATCAGTAATGAGAGCCCTAATGGCTCTCATTATTAATTACTCTGCAACCATTACTCATTTTGAAGACATGCTGCTTCCTCGAACGGAAATGATACTAACAAAATGAGGGGCCTGCTGAGTAAGTTACTCACCAAAGGTTGTTTTATTCCCGAACTTTATGATGGACGTCACCAGCATAATTACCCATCTCAGTGAAGCTTTCCAGGATTATGATTTCATGGTCATTAATGTTGTCCCACAACTAGAGTTTGTACTAATACTGACGATGAAGTACTGGCTTGGTGTCAAAGTATCCTCCCTAACTCGTGAAAAGGAGTTCAGAAGAGTAACTCTTATTGATAATACTAACCACAACTGGATAATCTTCATCTAGATCAGCTGAACTGTTGGATAGTGAGCAGAGACTTGCATTTCAGGGCCCTTCAACAGCCATCACTGTGTGACTTCACAGTGTTCAGTTATGCACTTGCCATACAACTGCAGAGAGTTGGCCAGCTACAGGATGGACTCCATTCAACATCTGGTTACACACTTTTCTTCACTAATGACAGAAGTTGAGGTGGATGCTGCACAAAGGGAGTGGATGCCCTTCAAGTTTCATGTGGAAAACATGAGAATATCTCCACCAAAGGATGTGTTCAGAGATTAGTTGCTACTCCCTGCACATGACCTGCAAAACATCCTTTGCTAGAGATGATGATTATGATCTCTATGAGCATACCCATTGTGGAGCGAGGGTTCAGTAACATGAATGTTGTGAAGGATACTACTCGTAATTCATTGCATAATGACACCTTGAATTACTTAATTGAAGTCAAAGTTAATGACCCAAGCCTGCTGAAATTTCAGCCAGAAAGGGCAGTACTCCAGTGGCAAGACAAGGGGACAAAACAGGCATCACATAGATGGACATAGGTGCACAGCGCATAAGTGATGAAATGAAGTTGAGAACTAGAGTAAAAGTGGAATGTGGACTGAAAAATGTTGATAGCTTAGTGATTGGGTCTAGTGTATATCAGTACTCTAATTTTCTGTCAGGTAATGATTACTATTTCTTACCATAAAAAAATTGTGAATTTGCATAAAGTATCCATGAAGTTTCACTGTTTCATACCATCCTTTACACTTTGTTGAAAAAGTATCAGGATTTGCATAATGTAAACCAGAAAACCTCCTTTGATCTAAGAACAAAATGTTATAACTTGTTTTGAACCATATTGCAAAATTGGATTTAATTGCACTACCTAAGTCTCTACTACAGAACAGTTAATAAAAAACTACAGTGCTACAGAAACCATTACTATACAGTAAAGAACGTCAAAATTGGTACATTTTCAAAGAAAACACCAGGGAAAATAATGCTAATGTTGGGCACATCAGTTTCAGAAATCACTAGCGTGGGACACATAAATTCGAAGCAAAATCTTCCCACCCTGATGACAGCACTATATGTATTGTATCAGTACTGTATTGTATTTTATGCTTGATTATAATGTTTTACTCGTGGGTAATACTGTTGGAAAATTTTTAGGACAGAGGGTCGAGATGTTTAGCTTAAGGTAGTGACACATTATCTGGCTTGATACTGAATGGATAGCCGACTGGGAGTACCTACGCAGTATTTGGTATGGAGGTTGGCTAAATTGGAGTCATCACGAATTCTAGTTCATGGCCTAGCCTGCCAGGTGTCCATAATGTAGCTTCCGGCCAGAAAATTGAAATTGTGGACAACTCGAAATATCCATAAGTACGTATATATTTCTGATGAATGTATATATCTCATTTATTTTCTGTATAGTTTCCTGTACACCAGGAAACCATTTACTATGCTGGGTGGTAACCATATAACCAAATTCTGGTGCCTGGTGGTTAAGTGGGTAATTATTGTGCTCTAGTCGGATTGAGCCGGTGAAGGTTTATATCCAAGGGGTGGTTGGGGTTTATTGTTCACGTAATGCCACTCTGGGATGAGTGAGGCTGGTCACTCTCATCTTAAATGGTAGGACCAACTGCCTAGCCCCAGGCTCCTATGCTCCTCATGAGGGAACATAGGATTGGATGATGGATGGATGGATAATATGTAATTATGTGCAGTATTGTACAATAATTGCAAGTGATTCTTTGTCCTTGTGTTCGTTCGTCTTGGGATATATTCAGTACATACAGTAAGACCTCACTATAACGGACTAATTGGGGCCCAAACCATTCCGAAAAACACGAAATTCCGATTAAAGCGACATCTGGACTTCCCCCTGCTAACCTAGACTTTTTTGATATATTAGACATTAGTCTGGATTGCATGAATGGTTATTAAACTGTTTTGACTACCATCGTGGTACTCTACTGTGTTATAACTTCACTACATTAATCAGATGGCATAATATATATATATAATAATACAGTACTGTGCACTGATAAACATGTATTTTATTTACCTAACTGTGGTGAACATAGCTAAAGTGGTCAGGCTGTCCAGACTGCTTCTGGCTTATTGGACTTATTCCGATATATAGGAATTTAGTCTGGTAGCTCCTTGAGTCCGATAAAAGTGAATTCCGGTCTGTTGAAGTCTGTTATATTGTTTTACTGTACTTCACTCATTTTTCTTTAAATCCAGCAGCAGCATTCAGTGAATTCGTCCAAGTATTTCATTGCAGTATGTTCCATTACATGGCAGTCATCTCCTGATCTTAGTAACACAGTATGTAGCACAGGCAGGTCCCAATCTTACGAGGTAATTTGGAGCAAGGATTTTGCTCGTTAGCCGAATTCTTGTTAAACGAAGTGAAGAACTTATCGGAAAAATAGGGTTTGGGAGCAAGGGCTCCGAATAACCTCCCCCCAAACCACCAAAACTGACATGTTGATCTTTTTGAGCTGGAATAACGGGTTAATACAAGAGGGTAATACAGTAATCCCGCATATTTCGCAGTAGTTGCGTTCTTGTAATCCCCGCGAAAAGTCAATTTCGCGAATACTCTATTAACAATTGAATCTTGCACTTGTGTCCACCATGCTGCCCATCACACAATCCATATCCATACTGATGCGAGACAATTCGCCGTCAGACAATTCCCCGTCAAAACATGGACGATTCCCCTTCAGAACAATTCGCACCCTGGACGATTCCCCGCCATTCTATAAATATACTAATCGATACTTTTATAAATATACTTATTATTAATTAATCAGTACTTTAATAACTATATTTCAGGGGGATCCAGCAAAGTCTATGTTCAGTAGCGTAGGTTCTGGATATTATTTATTAGTTGCACCTTTAGTCAATAATTAACTTGTTTCTTCCTCGATGTAGTCACCTTTGAATTATATTCTAGCGTCACCCATAGCTATCTTCATTAATGAAGGCGAATTGTCTTGTGTTTGTTGTGACTGCGAATTGTCCCGAAACCTCCATACTCATCCCGAAATACCTTCTTACAAGATTGAAAGCACATACTCCATTATGAAGGAAAAACGTAAACACCGTACTGTAATACACAATTATCTACACATTTATTCACAAAACAGTACAAAATAAAAAGATACATTAACTGGTGATAGCAAACACTCGCATGGTCGTTTCTTAGCTTGTCCAGTAACAATTTTCTCTGCTAAGGTCATAACTTTTCTTGATCGTTTTGTCACTTTGGAGTTCTTACTAATTGTATTATTAGTCTTTGGTGAGGCTGGCTTACGTCCTGGGGCCATGTGGAAAGCTAGTGGGAGGCAAGAGGCTCATATCATAGTTCTGTTACAAGCACACCAGACACGTAAGGCAGTCAGGCGTGGACTGAGGAATACGGAGCAGAGAGCAGTGTTGCCATATCCAAACAACGAAATTATGCTAGGGCAATGAAAAAATTATGCTAGATTGAGCAAATTTGTTCCAAGTAAAAAATGAATTATGCTAACTTGAAGCTAAATGATAAAATTCTATACATATTCGTGCTACATATTAATTATGTATTGTTTACTATGAAAATATTAAAATGAACCTACATACAGTAAGAGGATAAATATCGGTTTTCTGCCCATACTGCTTTTTTCCACGAAACACGTTTTTCTGATGGATTTTGATGTCATTCATTCGATTTTGAGCATCATTTCCGTCGGAAATAACCAGATTTTTTTATGACCCCCCCCCCCATCCCCCTGCAATAATGGGGGATCTTTGGGGAATCGGGGGTTAAAGGGAGGGGGGGGAAACAGAAAATGGTCATTTCCGACTGAAATGAAGCTGAAAATCGAATGAATCATACCAAAATCCATTGGAAAAACCTAGGTTTCGTGGGTAAAATACAAAGCTCAAACTTATCCTAACCAAACCGAACTTAACCTAATCTAATCCAACCTAACCTAACCTAATCCAACCCAACCTAGCCCAGACTGAAAGTAACCAACTATTCAAACATCTTCTTACCTTATTCGTCTCTCTCTCTCTCTCTCTGATTTGTAGCTTTTATAAAATTATTCCAAAAATATTCCATTCCATTCTAAATTATGCTAGAATGATGCTAAAACTTCTAATATGCTAAAAAATATTCCAGACTCGAAAATTTGATCAAAATTATGCTAAAAGAATAAAATTATGCTAGATATGGTAACACTGGCAGAGGGGCCGCGGGAAAGGGACAGAGGGTGGCGTGAGTTTACCGTGCTACAATTGAAAGCTGCAGGAATTTCAAATTTTTTGTTTTCTGTATATTCAAGGATATTTTAGTTGAACTTATTAATGCTAAGAAAATCCGCAAGAGGGCAAAACCGTAGACAAAAAATCCGCAAAAAAGGCGGGATTACTGTACACCTGAATTTTAAAAACAGCATTAATACTGTATAAGCAAAATAGCATAAATTATAGATAAAATAGGGATGGGTGAACAACTAGCCAAGTAACTTCCACTGACCACCAACACCTGTGTCAGAAAATTTTAAGCAGGAATAAAGGGTTAATGCGCATGAAAACCCCCCCCCCCCCCCCCCCCCCAATCGTATCCATTCTTGTAAGTTGGGATTTTTGGGAATTTTACCTGCTCGTTATACAGGCGGTGGTGCAAATGTCAAGACCTCGTATTAGCGAATTCTCGTTATGCGATTGCATATTATCTGGGACTTGCCTGTATCTTGCACATATACCGAAATATGTTTCCCGGCTTGAACAGTAACTAAGCCAGCCCAGCTGACCGACCCCGCGGGTGTTGTCTGCACGGAGCAACATGCTGGAAGTTAACATTCCGCTCAGTGTGCATGCGCTGATTGCCCTCTTAGCTGCTATACTGAAAGTATCTGCATGTTATCTTGTGCCATTTATCGACAACATTTTATGAAATACATGTGTCAGGAAGATGGTTGGATGTCTTACTGACCTATAGGTAATTATGGGTCGATATATAGATAAATATATATATGTATGTTACAGGCAGATCATGAAATCAGTCATTTCATGAATTAAGGTTAGTTTAGTTTATTTAGGTTAGGGTGATCTAAGATAAGGTTAGTGTAGGTTTGGTTTGGTTAGGTTAATATAAGCTAAAGAAAAGGGACTGGTAACTTCCGGCACAAATCACTTCGTGCATACGACACCGGCAGTGTGATTCACCCATGCAGCATGGAGCCAAATTTGTTTGAAAATTGGACTGTTGCACAGCTTAAACAATACCTAGTAAAGTAGTTGCTGCCTCTTCCATTGAGAGTTTCAAGCATAGGCTAGATAAGCATATGACAAATAAGGGGTGGATATAGAATAAAGAAAATATTATAACCAATACTAATTCAAAAATAAATTTTCTTTTCAGGTTACACTATGATAGTCTCTATTCTCCTTTCACACTTTCCTGTAAAATGTCCACGCCAGTTTTTCTATACGGCGTGGTGTTCTTTCTGACTTTTTCCTGCCGGCTTCGGCTGGAGGGTTTGGAGGGCGGGGGAGAGCCTTCTTCTTTGCTATCCTTATCTCATTCTAGTAGTTCAGTTACTCTTCTAGGAGCTGCCTAGCATGGGCCAACCGGCCTACTGCAGTTATCCTCTCTTCTTATGTTCTTAAGACAAAGATCAGTGCCTCATTCAGGATATAGTAAAGGGAAACTAATACAGCTAGTGAGAAACTCTTGAACATTTCAATTTACTGGATCAAGTTGAGCCAAGTGATTGCAAGATTGTAGGTGAATTGAGACGGACTGTTTGTGTTAATGGGAAATTATTGGTATTCCCAGATCCCCATTTATTAACAAATTGGGATGATAACCCATTTCCTATCCAGTCAGTAAAATGTCTCGAGCATATTGCATGGAATCTCGTAGCCTTCCATCCTCCATTCCATTTACATCTATTTTCCCAATGCTTTCATCGTTTTGGTTCCTTCTTAGCTGAGGGAAATTTTGCCCAGCCTCTAACCTCAGCCATAGAAGGATACTGATTAGCATTTTTCTTGAATCCGACGAACAGCCTACCACTGCACGTTCAAACACAGGCATCTTCACTCCAAATGCCTGAGAATCGCTGTGTTTTTGTCGACGGTTTGAGATTTATCCCTAGAATGACAATGGTGCACCTGGCAGCATGGCGGGGAACTACATGAAGACACCAGAAATTCCTCATTTCCTATCTTGGCCAATATACAGGGTGATTCATGAGTTTTTCCTTAAACGCTGGGAAATGCAAGCTTATGCAATTCTAAGCATAAAATACTCTATAAGTATAGGCATTTAATGTAATATTTTACAAGTGGGGAAATTTTTAAATCTGACATATGTGAGCGGGAGGCGGGCGGGCTGGTGGTAACCTTCGCTGTGTTTGCCAAGTTACTCAACTTTCTTTTAAATTTTACTCGTCATTCTTATTCTGGATTAAACTATTCTTTCATTAATCGTCAGTGTGTGAGTGGACCAGCCGAGTGACGATGAAAGGTAGTGGTGAGGCAATGAGGTAACTGTACACCTGCCACACCACGCTCACCACTATGCACAGCAGTTACCTCGGAGCAATTTTTCTCTGGTTTTGACTTTTTTTTTTCCACACCACCCCTGAGGTAAAAGTCTAGACACTTTTTTAAGAGGTTTTCACGGGAGGCCTAACCTTCTTGCCTTTCCATGCGTTCAGCTGTGGCTCCAACTCCAAGAAAATAAACTTTGTCCTGGAGATGCTGGTAGAAGTGGTAAAACACTTTTGCATCTGGGCTTCTGTTTGGATATTTCCGTCTGTATTCTCTTGCTGATGCTTCAGCGTTGCCATTGCAGAACCTATAGATAACAATCATATCTGCATACTCCATGTTTGTAAAAGTGAATGGCATTGTAGCAAAATGTGGGTGAAATGCGTCCGTAGATTAGGCCAGCTACACTTGCTAGCACTTGATGGGAACTGTCAGTCTGAGCTCTGAGGTACCTCATCTTGTATCACTGATATGCCATGGTTACTCCTTCAATAGAAGATTTATTTGTCACTTTAAAGTGACACACTTTTCTGTGTAGAACAATTACTTACCTGACGATTAATGAAAGAATAGTTTAATTCAGCATGAGACCAACAAGTAAAACTTAAAAGAAAATTGAGCAACTTCGCAACACAGTGAAAGTCGCCACCAGCCTGCCTGCCTCCCGCTCACATGTCTGTCAGATTTGAAAATTTCCCCACTTGAAAACTATTATATTAAACACCTATACCTATAGAGTATTATATGCTCAGAATGGGGTGCTTCTGAAAAGCCTAGTATTCTGCTAAATGGCTCCATGATTTGGACAAACACATTCCCCATGCTGTTTAAAAAACAAAATACTTTGTTAAATACCTACACTGCTGTGTGATACTGTGAAGCACAGTAATGTCATATATCTCAATATAAAATACAAATAGAACACGTATATATGACGTAGCGTGAATTGTTTATATATATCATAAACGGAAATTGAAATATCATTGATGGCATGTGATTGCAACTTGCTCTTTGAGTGGCCTTATATTATTTAATTTCTGCTACATTTAGTGCAAGTTAGGTTCTGAATACATTGCTTGTTCAGACTGTAAATTATGCCTAGTGAGTATTTTGACTCATTCAGTCTCTGTTTGGGCAGAAATTTAATGTTAAGTAAAAACTGGCTGTTCTAGAATGTGTGAAAGGGCCTTAAATTGGTATTTATTAAATTTCCTTACAAATTTTGCAGTATTCACACAAGGATGGCATGCTTTTATTAATTTTAGATCATCATCATCATCATCATCATCATCATCATCATCATCATCATCATCCGGACCTCCCTTGCCACCCAAGGGCAGGGTGAGGAAATATTAGATACTACCTCTTTATATATATGTTGAATAATAATAATAATAATAATCTGGCCTTTTGTTTCTCAAAAGTGCCAGTTCTTCCTTTGGGATTTCACTAGTGCTTGACACCCATACATTATTTTTTACAATTATAAGAATTGTGACATTTCTTGTATATAATACAAGCTACATCATATATACATGAAAGTGGCAATAATTAAACCCTATAATCATCCGTCATAGTACTTCTCTCCAGGTCATAGCATTTTGAAAAAGAAGGGCTTTCAGCTGTCTCTTAAAGGATTCAACAGTAAAGTGTTGTCTTATGGACAATGGCAATCTGTTATATAATCTAGGGGCTCTATACGCAAAAGAACGATCAGAGAAAGATGACTGGTGGATGGCTCCTGGCTCATCAAGACGCAAGGAATCATCTTCACTACGTAACATCACACTCGGGCTTGCCGACGGGAGTTTTAACAATTCAGCAAGATACTTTGGTTCACCAAACTTAAGAACCTTAAATGTAATAAGACAGTTTAAATTCAATTCTAGCCTTTACTGGTAACCAATGCAACTCAGTCAGAAACGGGGTAGTTGAGGTTCTTGGGGGGAGACCAAAGATAAGCCGTGCTGCCCTGTTCAACACAGACTGAACTTTTGTTAGTATATTATTTGGAAGACCAACCCACAGTGAATTACAATAATCAACACGAGACAAGACAACTGCATGGACCAATGTTAAGAGGCATCGTCTATTCAGGAATTTTCTCACAGTGTACAGATTTTTGATATGCAAGGTACACCCTTTCACAACCTAATTAATATGTTTTGTAATTTAACTTAGAATTAAAATAAACACCCAGATTTTGAACAGAACTGACTGGGTGAAGCTGTGACACGCCAATGTTCAAAGCCAGGGCATTGTCAGTGTCATCATCCCTTCTGTTTCCTCTGATGATGATGATCTCAGTTTTACCATCATTCAGCTTAAGTTTCCTCTTAGCCATCCAAATCTTAATATCAGACATTAGAGATTCAAACTTTGTCTTAGTATTGTTCATATTTGACATCTTAACCTAGAGCTGGGTGTCATCAGCATAAAAATGATAGGACACATCATGAGCATCAAGTAGAGATGATAAACTACTTGTGTAGATACTAAATAGAATTGGACCCAAAACTGATCCTTGAGGGACTCCAAATAGAAGGGGAGCAGAATCAGAGCTAGCGTAATCAACAACCACTCTCTGAGATCTGTCCGACAGATACGACTTAAGGAGCAAAAGGGCACTATCATGAACGCCATAAAAATACAGATCGTTCAACAATAGTTTATGATCTGCTGTATCAAAAGCTGCAGACAGATCCAACAGAACTAGGAGAGAGGACATCCCACTACAAGTGTTTGCCACCAAGTCACTCTGAATCCTTGTTAGTGCAGTTTCAGTTGAATGGTATTTTCTGTATGCTGATTGAACAACTGGAACAACTCTGTTGTGTTCCAGTAGAGGTACGAGTTGATCAAGTATGGCCAGCTCAATAATCTTGGATAGAAAAGACAGGTTAAAGATGGGACGATAATTTGTCATGCTCTCAACATCAGGGCCAAGTTTCTTAATTAAGGGCCTAAGCAAAGCACGTTTCTCAGACTGCACAAAATTACTTTCTAAGAAGCATCTGTTTATTATGTTTCAGATAAAGTCTGCAGCGTGCTCATACACATCAGGTAGTTGTGACGTTACATGGATCGAGTGAGCAAAATGTTTTATTAAGTTCTCTGATATAACATTTGACTTTGTCTACATCCAGCGGATGAAATGTTGAAAGCAAATGATCCCCGGTGCACCGTGGCTGGAAGTCAGCTGAGTATGCTTAACTAGGAGAACTGCTGTCTAAATCACTTATAATGCGAGATACTGTATCTTACTTGTAAAATATGAAGCAAAATCAGAAGCTAATTGGGTATCAGATGCAGAAGTGGGTTTAACAATTACATTCCTCTGGCCAACCAAATTGTTCATAACTGCAGACAGGTTTTTTTTTTTTTTTTTTTTTTTTTTAAACCACAAAAATCAAGTTTGTTTTGATAATACCTAGCCTTTTGGGCTTTTACAGTGTGAACGACTGCTCTTCTCGCAAAAACATAACGCAAACGAGTTACTTCGGTCAGCTGCAAGCGCACTCACGTTCTGCCCTTCTACGTTGTCTACGCAAAGAATTAATGGATGGACCATACCACGGAGAAGCATCACGTACAGTGATTGTTTTTACTACCTCAGGATAATGATGGTCAAAAACTGACCTAAGCTCGTTGTTGTAAATATCAACCAACTCATCAGAAGAAAGACCGGAAGAATCAGTGGAGTTTAAATGTTGATCAGTTTCAAGACACATCAACTGACGATCAACATTCCTGTAATTTCTGAACTTAATTACCTTTTTATGTGAAGGGGATTTCGGGACATCAAAACTAAGAGTGATCAGAGCATGATCAGAGATGAGGGGGTCAAATGAGTCAACCTCCACATCTGATACGTGCCAGCAACCAACAGGGAACAAGACCAAGTCAAGGACATGTCCTGAGACATGAGTTGGATTACTCACATGATTGAAAAAATGTTCAGGGTGATCAACTCAAGGAATTCTGAAGAAAATGGTTTTGACTCTGGACTGTCAACCCAATAATTGAAATCACCACAAACAAGAAGTCCTCCAGGTTTAAGAGAAAACTCTTCAAGAAACTGCCCAAACTCCTCCATAAAACCCCGATCTCTGCCCGGATGATCTGGTCGATAGACAATTGCAATTCTAATGGTATTCTGATGGAAATTTATTAATACTTCCATAAATTCAAATGAAGATGGGGTCAGATCTGAGTCAATGAAAGAAACATTTGCAAGTGCTGCCAAGTAGATGAGTGCTACACCTCCTCCTGGATAGTCAGCAGCAGGCCTAGGAATACTAATTATAGAATGTGTCTTAGGCAAAGCATTACATATAATATCGATATCAGACTCCTACAACCAGGTTTCAGTCAAGCACAAAATGTCAAGCTCGTGCTGATTTAGAGTTTCATAAAGACAGTATGTATTTTTCAGGTTTGACTTGCGAGACAGAGCTAGTAGAAATCTGGGACAAGAGTTGCATGAATGACTCTGGCCCATTTCAGTGGACATGCTGTTGATGGCTTTCTTTGGTTCTTTTCTTTATTTTCTAGACCATATCTCACCCCACCCTTATACAGGAAAAAAGATGAGGATTAGGATGACTTAAATGTTATATTATCCTGTACGGTATTCTTTGCAGAGTTGTATACTTCACCTGAAGAGTGACAATGGGCCCATTGAAGTGTATCTCTCAGAATCTGCCATAGACAGTCCTGCAAAGGAGAGCCCTGTCAAACAAAGTCCATTCAAAACTGGTAATCAAATAGCAAACTCATCAACAAGGACAAAATTGAGACCAACGCGGACAAAGGCCAGCAAAGCATTACAACAGACCAGTAGCATTGTCTTAAAAACACCAAAGAAGGTAAGAAATCCTGTATATTTTTCTTAGGTTTTCAATATCCTGAATAGCTTGTATGATGTGGGAAACAAGGTCCTGTGATTTCCCCAGTGTTATTGTGCCCTTACACTGTATTTTGCATAGGGCAGATGTGTATCCTTGCTGATGACCTTTGATTCATGTCTTTGCAGTTGAGCAGTGGTTTCCAGTAGTGTAATGAGTCCTGCCCAGCAGTGGCTCTCCACGCTGCTTGATCTCTGGTAGCCTCCCCATTCAGTCCCTTAACCCTGAGGTCCTTGACCCAGGTCTTTTTCAGTTTGTCTGTCACAGCCCAACCCCCAGTTTTCAGACTTCTCACTTTCTGCACCAGTTGTCATTCCCATCCTCTCCACCTGCCCAAACCATCTCAGCTCCTCATCACAACACCAATACACTCCAGTCCCATCCCTCCTCTTAACTCTTCCATTCTTAACCTAGTCTCCCCAGCCCTCATATTCAAGGATGCACTGCATATCCACCTCTAATCATTGTCATTTCAATACATTTGAGTCTGCCCAATTCTTACAACCCTACAGCATTATGCTTTCAATACATGCTGCATACAAGGATCCCTAACAGAGGGAGAGCGCAAGTAACAGCTCCCTGAACTTCCCCCAACCACTCTGCACTAGTCACAGAACTAGGTCGAGCCCCACCTCTAGCACGTAACATGTCTTGCAAGTAACAAAACTTCCACATGCACAAGAGACTCACCAGCAAGATTCAGTCCTCTCATGCCTGACTATGTCTACATGCTCTTCCGAACACACCACACATATGAAATCCGCGTTATCTCAGAGTCTACCTCAAATACCACTACATCTCACATGCACCCACTTATTGCAAACACTGCTCAGGATGGAATTACTTCCCACGCCATTGTGGCAAACCGCACGAGGCCACTCTCCCTCTTCTTTGATAGTACCATCACCTTTGTTTTATCATCATTTATTTTCAAACCCTTGTGTCCCATTCCATCTCTGCACTTAAATCTTCCCCTGCTTTCCTGTCATTCTTTGTAAATAACACTAAATCATCGGCATGCAACATCTCCCATGGGAGTCCATTCCTGGTCATGTGAGAGGGCCTCAAGCATTGTTATAAACAGACAGGAGCTCAACACTGACCTGCACACCACCATTCACTGAAAACTCTGCCATCCAAATATCCATTGGCTCTCATATGGGTCCAAGCACCCACATACGAGGTTTGTTCAGAAAGTGTCTGACCTCGGAGTCTAAAAAAACAAGTACAGTAAAACTTCGCTGTAACGGACTAATTAGGGCCTAAGGCATTCAGAAAAAAGCGAAATTCCGACAAAAGCGACATCCGGACTTCCCCCTGCTAACCTGGCCTTTTCCCAATACTGTATATCAGGCATTAGTCTGGATTGCACCAACGGTTTTTAATGTTTTAATCTGTGTTCACTACCATTGCAGTACTTTACTGTATTATACATTGACTACAATAATCAAATGGTATAATATATTTGATAATAATGTACAGTACACTGATAGACAATACTTTTATTTACCTTAATGTGATGAGCATAGCTGAAGTGGTCAGGCAGTCCGGGCTGCTTGTTTTTTTTTTTTTTTTTTTTTTTTTTTTTTGGGGGGGGGGGACTATTTCCGATATATAAGAATTTAGTCCGGTTGCTCTTTGATTCCGATAAAAGCGAATTCCGGTCTACAGGTATTGAAGTTCGTTATATTGAGGATTTACTGTAACTAACCAGTTGAGCTAGGACACTAATCTCCCTCCAAGTAGGTTCCTTCTGACTTGACATACGTAGCCCAGCGTTTTTTCCTCTGCCTGAAACATTTCTCAAAAGTCTGTTTTGAATACCTCCTGCAGGTGCTTCGTTGTGATCTCCTCTCTTTGTCTCCAGTTGGGAACCCGTCAGTGGAGATTTTAGTTTGGAGAATAAAGAAAAGTTGCATGAACCCATGTCTGGTGAGTAGGGAGCCTGCTGAACCTGCGGGATGTGCTCAGCCAAAAATTCCTGAATCAGTTGAGAAGAATTGACAGGGGCATTCTCTTGGTGCAGCATCCAACTTGCCACTTTCCAAAAGTCTGGTCTTTTCCGCCGAAATGCATCCTGAAGATGACTGATAAAGCTGAGATACTTTCAGGACAGTCAGGCCTCGGTAACTCGAACTAACTGGGGGGGGGTAACTCGGTCCGAGTTATGCAATTGTCTGACCTACACGGGTTTGTACTCTAGATCCGCATGAATCATCACATTTACATTCCTACAAGTACTAAGGCACACCAAAGGACAGTATATGTAAACTACCATAAGACATCTCTTAACATTACAGTAAACCCCCCCCACACACACACACACACACACACACACAGTTCGTGAGGGTTGCATTCTAACGGCCGTAGTCTTAAACTGTGGGAAGGCGTTCACCTTGCCCTATCCACATCTTTTGGTAGTCTTAACACACAAAAGGGAGAGTGTTCCCCGGTGAGCAGGAGAGGATTACCACAGCTAGTACTGGAATCCGCGAGGAGTCTTATAGCACCCCTTCGTCATATTATAGCAGCCTTGTGCAAAGAAAACTATGCAGCATTTCAAAAATCCTATGATGTGTGTGTTGGGAATTTTAATTTAATGATAAAAACATCGTGTAAAGAAAAAAAATATGCGTTTAATATTTTTATAGTTTTAAAAGACTTCACCACTTCTCCAGGGATGGTTAATTTACGATGAGACAAAAACAAAGATGAGATACTGTATCCACTTCCTTTTATTTCTCAATTTTTCTACCAAGTTGTTTATCAGATATGGTGCATGATACTTTTATAATTAGTGTGATTAGTATGTGAAATGATTCCTACGGTAAAGAAAGGCTGAGTGCTACCTAAACAGATGACTAGTGTACAGCCAGTTGGTTTGACTCACCCGCTGCCGTCCCCTTCTCCTCCACTGCCCCACCTCACTCGCCAGCTGCCTTCCCCTCCACCTCCACAGCCCCACCTCACTCACCTGCTTCACATGGCATACCTGCAACCCCCACAATAATGACTGTTGCTGCATTCTGCAAGAAATGTAACATTTGACAGGCCATATATTTCTTCGTCAAAGCCTGGAATAATACAACACTGGCAACCATTAAACAAACGTGGTGCGGTGGGGGCACTCTAAGTGTGTTGCCATGCCTTTGAACCCCTGTTACTAAAGTCCATCAGGCCTGTTGTCTACTGTTGTTACAGTGACTGACCATATTTTTGTTATTGTAGCTATATCTGTAGTGTATGTCTGAAAACTTTTCCCTTTATTATGTCTCCAAGAGTCAAAAATTGTCAAGGTATGAGGGGGTACTGCCCATATGTAATTTTTCCCATAAGATCATGTATTCACAGTGCGCGAGAACCAGGACCGCCTATCCACTCACATACTGTGCAAGCTTACTGTATTTATATGTTACTTGATACGGTATTTCTTTATTTCATTTAAATTAACCCAACTTAAATCAGTATAAATTTTTCACCATACTTAGTTCGAGAAATAAGATATTCTATACCTTATTTGAGAATTCTCTACCGATGTCAGGTTGTAGGATATGGGGGGCTCCTCTGTCAAAGAAAATACCAATGAAGACTCACAGTCTTAGTCAGGTGATCTTGATAGTTTATTTTTAAACACACACACACACACACACAATGCTTATGGTTGTAATATATATATATATATTTTTTTAAAATTTTTTGAAGGTTGAATAAACTTATTTTATAAGGTTCAGTGTAGTTTCTAAGATTCAATAAACTTGTCTTTTTATTACGTTCACTTAACTTGACCAAGTAGATTACTAATGATTTAGCAAAATGGACTTTTTTCATGTCCTTGTGCATTTTGCATATTGACCAATTAGGTTGCTTATGATTTTGCAAGAAGACCAAAACCATGGTCCTTTTATAAAATGCCTAGACATTTAAGGTCATTTTTGCACATCAACCATGGTTTTTTTTTTTTTTTTTTTTTTTTTTGCTAAATGCCCATATATTTACAGTCAATTTGCAGTCCCGGAGGTTTGGAAGTCAGGTATAATTATTCCCTTGCACAAAGGAAAAGGGGAAAAAGAAGTGTGTGGTAATCATAGGGGCATTTGTCTTCTTATTATAATTGACAGAGTTAGAGAAAGAACAGAGGAATTTAGTTGGAGAAGAACAGGGAGGCTTTAGGAAGGGAAGAGGTTGTGTAGATCAGATATTCATTCTTAGCTCTTTAGTGGAAAAGTTTCTAGAGAAGGGAAAGAAGTTGTATGCGGCTTTCATGGATTTGGAGAAAGCATATGACAGGGTGGATAGACATGGATTGTGGAAAGTATTAAGAATATATGGAGTAGATGGAAAGTTGTTGAATGCTGTGAAGAGTATGTATGATGGTGCTAAGGCTGCAGTGCGTGTGGATGGTGAACTAAGTGAATTTTTCTCTTTGGAGGTTGGGTTGAAACAGGGATGTGTCATGTCTCCATGGTTGTTCAATCTGTTCATGGATGGGGTAATA
This sequence comes from Coenobita brevimanus, assembly GCF_032717465.1. Taxonomy (NCBI): domain Eukaryota; kingdom Metazoa; phylum Arthropoda; class Malacostraca; order Decapoda; family Coenobitidae; genus Coenobita; species Coenobita brevimanus. Next base: position 44,307,072 of record NC_136979.1, read on the forward strand.
AAAGAGGTACAAGGTAGGGTAGTGGATGTTGCAGTGGCCCTGGTGAGAGAGGATAGTGTTTGGAAACTCCCTGTACTGTTGTTTGCAGATGATACTGTGTTGTTGAGTGAAGACAAAGGGGAGCTGCAAGGCATGATGGATGAGTTTGGGAGAGTGTGTAAGAAACGGAATCTAAAGTTGAATGTAGGGAAGAGTTAAGTGATGATCTTTGAGAGAGGTGAAGTCAGTGAATGTACAGCGAGGTTGGATGGTGAGGAATTGGAAAATGTGAGTACGTTTAAGTACTTGGGTAGTGTGATGAGTAAGGATGGAGGTTTGGAAGGTGAAGTGCTTGAAAGGGTACAGCAGGGAAGAAAGGTTGCTGGTTCTTTGAAAGCAGTGATAAGAAACAGGGAAGTGAGCATGGAAGTGAAAAAGTTATTACATGACAGTATTGTGATACCAACTCTAATGTATGGAAGTGAAGCTTGGACGTTGTTAGAAGGACACAAGTCAAGAGTGAGAGCAGTGGAAATGAGTTATCTGAGAGGAGCCTGTGGAGTCACATGGAGAGACAGGCTGACGAATGAGGATATAAAAGAGCGTTGTGGTCAGGATGTGATAGGAAGTGTTATGAGGAACACACTGAGGTGGTTTGGCCATGTGGAGAGGATGGAGGGTGAATGACTGATGAAAAGAGTGTATGTGAGTGAGGTGGAGGGGGGAAGAGGGAGGGGGAGGCTGAGGATGAGATGGAGGGATGGGGTGGAGAGGTATATGAGAGGGGGGGGTGTGAGTTGGGAGCAGGGCAGTGAAATGGTGGGGGACAGGACGACGTGGAGGTGATTTGTTTATGGCCACCCCAAACGGGATTGAGGCATCTGGCAATAGATAGATAGAATTTGCATATTGATCACAGGTTTGGTCTTTTTGCAAAATGACCGGGCAGTTTGCAGAATAGCCAATTTTGCAAAATGACTAACATATATACAGTACACACACATATATATAGAGAGAGAGCCTCTGTGGTACAGTGGTAGAGTGTGCGTTTTGCACGCTGGTGAGCGCGGGTTCACCTCCCGCCAGAGTTGTAAAAACTTTGGGAAGCGTTCACAAAGCCACTTTGCTACTTTGGCGGACACATGGGGTGCTGTGGTTGAACCAGTGTCGCATACTAGTATGCTTGCACCCAGTCGGCTTAAGGCGGGTCGATTACACTTGGTTCACAGACTACACACACATCCAAAGCCACTACAACACTACAGTCACACCACACTCACAAGCACTTCTCACCCTACATACAGTCTCTACCAGACAGTCTAAGCCACTGGGTAGAGATACAGTGGCTGTATCATCCCTGATGAGATATACAGTAATATATATATATACACACACACACACACACACACACAAATATATGTATATATTCACAGTAAAAGTCCAATTATTTGGTAGATACGATATTTTGGTAGTTTTGGGAAATAGTCCCATTTACGAAAGTCTTTGATTGTTTGGCAGATGTTCGGAATCATCTCGGCAGTCCAGGAAGTGTTATCTGCGATTTGTAGGCCTACTGTTTAATTACACTTGTATATGTTCTCTAGTTTATATATTTTTCTGATTCAGGTATAGTACTGTATAGATTATAATATTGCACAATATCATACAGTACAGTAACCACCTCCGCAAATTAGCGAGGGTTACTTTCCAAGCCCCCTTGCTAATTCTTGAATTTGGCTAATTCTTGATGCCTTCCTGAAAATATTTACCACTGATATTGTAATGCATTACTCATAAATATATGTTGCTTGTTAAATCTGTTTCCCCCATTGTTTGTAGCTGTACGGCTGTGACAGCTCTTGTTTCATTCCTCAGCATAATGGTAGAAGGGACTGTCCTAAGTGTTTAACTAAACCTAACCTAACTGGGTTAACTGTACCCAACAATACCAAATTTAACCTAACATAACGTCGGAAACATGCATAAATTGGAGAAATATGAATTGGTAAGGTCTTTCTGATGAAAGTTAACGTACATTTAGCGCTCATTCTTTTGTTCGTTTTTGTGTTTATATGTGAGAGTATATTGATGGAAACAGTAATGTATTCCATTAACCCCTTAATAACCCCCAGCATTGAACAATCCTATACAGTACTGGTGTCATTGACGACGTGTTAATGGGAGCTAAAAAAAAACTGAGCATTTATCTTACCTACATGTGGCTGAATCAGTAGAGAGGCGGCTTGCAGTCCTAATGGACCCAGGATTGAATCCCGGCTGGGGCAGGGAACAGTTTAAGAATTTGAATTTCCTAAAAAGCCGACTTTCCTGATCTACCAGATGACCTGCCGACGTCGTAAAAATACCCCCGCTAATACCAGTACACCAGTCCTGTATGAGACAGACCTAGCATGTATTCAATATGGACGGTGGGTGTTAGCGCCGAAGTGGTGACATGTGGAGGTGTAGGAGGACTACTGGGCCTTGGGATAGGCCATTACCCCCAAGAAATAGACCCTAAGCCTTTGCCCAGAGTCGGACACGTAAATATATATACAGTATATATATATATATGAAAAATCACACGTGAAAATTGAATATTGTGCAAATTATGAACCTTGCAATTGCGCAAGGTACCAGTACGTCGTCGGGACTGGCAAATGCAAAATGTTGCTATGTATCCATACGTCGACGGGACGTCTCGGTTTTAATTTACTGGTGAGCCTGAATCCAAAAATAATGAAATCTCTTCCTCCTCACATAAAGCAGAGACTAAAATGCTTTCATTTCCAAAAAGACTTCCTATGTTGACTATTTATATGGGTGTTTTGTGTGTCATCATCTTTTGTGCTGGTACAACCTTCACCCAAGCTATAGATGGATACCAGTTTTTCTATTGTTTTACAGTCTGAAGTCCAGTGACTTGAAGTTTTGTGGTGCCGCAATACGGTTCAAACTGTTCTGCCTTATGCCTGCCCTCTATATTCTTAATGTAACACTTGGATTTTGTGTGACCAGGATTTACACAATAGTAACAGAGCGTGTTACTTGAGTTTAACCTACGAGGTGATCTTCCATGTGCCGACCAATGTCTACTGAGACTTTGGCCGTACTTTTGCACCGCTCTATTACCTGGTGTGCGGGAACGAGTCCTTGAGCTAACTTGACTATGTGTTTGTTAGTGAACTGGATGAGATTGTCTCTGGTCCTTGCCAGGACTTGAGTTATTTATCCCTGCTACAATTTCTGACACTTTGATCCCTGTGATGTATCAATCACACCAGCTTTGCAGCAGTTTAATTCCACCTCATTAATGAAATCAAGTAAACACATCCCCGAATTATATGGGATGGTCTTGGTGATTTTTTTACATCCTGTCAGGAAATTTGCATCAGGACTAACAATTATGTAGTCAAAGATGTCAGTGACATGCACTGGTGACACAACCATCATGTGTGACCCAGTTTGAGTTTTCTTGGCTAGATAACAAAGTTTTCTTAATAGTGTTTATATCCAAGGGGTGGTTGAGGTTTATTGCTCTTGTAATGCCACCCAGGGATGAATGAGGCTGGTCACTCTCATCTTATATGCCAGGACCAACTTTCCTAGGCCTGGGCTCGTATGCTTCTCATGGGGCAACGTAGGATTAGATGATGGATGGAAATATCTGCTGTTGTTTCTCCTAGATCTGAGCCTGAGTGTTTGCCTTAGTAGGTCTACAATTTTGTGTGATTCTGGGGTTATACCACCGAGGAAATTCTTGCCTCCAGAGAATTTTCTGAGAAACGCTGTCGTAAATTGCTCAAATGGTGAAGATCTCAACAGCTTGTCCGACTTGAGCAAATTACCAGCTGGGCATTGTTCTTGGTTTATTCTAGTTGAAAAAAAAAAACAGCTATTTTTCCTTTCTCATCTGTAATGTGTCTCCTAATGAAATATTGCAGGCACTGTTCAAAAAGTGTGTTTATGTTGATCTTGTTTTTCAGTACCAGAGAATTTTGGGAGTTCATTGTATAAAGTTCACAATCTACATCTGAAATATCTGACCAAGTGTCATCATTATTTACTTCAGCATAAATTGCATCTGTTTGCTGTTCTTTATCTAGTATTTGTTTTGTTTCCTGAGTTTAGTTTTCTGCTTGTTCTTGTGTCTCTGATGGTGTTTTGGAATTTATATTTTGTTGATCATTTTCTGGTTTTTGTGTCAGGGTATTCATCACTGCTAATTCTGTTCCATCAGGCACTAATTTTGGTACTTTGCTTAGCATAATGGGATTACACACTAAACTACATTCTAAATTTTTCTTGATTGCTCATAAAATTGAAATTATAACTCTGATGGTGTTTTGGAATTTATATTTTGTTGATCATTTTCTGGTTTTTGTGTCAAGGTATTAATCACTGCTAATTCTGTTCCATCAGGCACTAATTTTGGTATTTTGCTTAGCATAATGGGATTACACACTAAATTACATTCTACAGTTTTCTTGATTGCTCATAAAATTAAAATTATAAAACACATACGTCAGTGTAACCTGTGTAACTGTCTCACTGTGAGGTTGGTAATATTTAAGTCAATGAATGTATATACATATAATTGCTTGGTTTGTTAACTAAGTGTTAGTATATTATGGATAGTTATGTAGGTGATGAAGTGTTAACCTGTGGATTGCACAATTACCATTTTTTATCCCACCCTGTGGTTGTGCAAAAAAATGAAGGATATATATATATATATATATATATATATATATATATATATATATATATATATATATATATATATATATATATATATATATATATATATATATATATAACTTAAACATCCAGGGCATCATCTGGTGAAAAAAATTAATAAATAATCTCTCTCTCTCTCTGTCTTTGCATAGGGCCATGTGTAAGTTTACGAAGGGGAGTAGTGAAAAATTGAACTTTTTATATATATATGTAAACTTGAAGATAAACATCCAGGGCATCATCTGGTGAAAAGAAAAAAAATCTCCCTCTCCATCATTGCGTAGTGCCAGGCGTAAGTTTGCATAGGGGTGGAGTACTTAGCAGTGATGCACAGCCAGCACAGCCTGAGCTGTGGCTCTCAATCCATGGACTAACTAATACAACCTTGGTTAGAATAAGTCAACTCACTGGAACAGCAGAGGAGGTACAGTTGTGGTGTGAGGTGTGGTGAGGGAGGTGTTGTTGTTGAAGATTGTTGATCCAGCTCAACATGTCAGCATCATTTGGTCATCACATCTGGGGTCAAGACATTCACTAGCGACTCCCTGGTGGTGGTGATGGTGGTGGGAAAAGTGATGGGGGTCGTGGAGTAGGTCAGCTGTGCTGTGCATTACTCATGTGCCACTTCACTCACTCTCTTTGTTTGCTTCTTTTTCTTCTTCTTGTATGTTTGATTTTCCTTACTTGTGGAGATTAAGTTATAGGGTTGTAGAGTTGTTGATAGACATTATTTATCGGGTTGTAGAGTTGTTGATAGACATTATTTATCGTTGCTATTGTTTCTCGTAAATCATGGAGTTGTGGATGAGGTGGTTAGGAGTGATTAGGGGTGAAGTTGATGCTCCGCCAGCTCACTTTCTCTGCTTTTCTTGTATGTTTTTTGGTTTGTTTCTGTTATTTGCGATTGAGTGTCGTCACCAAATTGAGCGTACTGTAGTTGGTTCATTTACTGCTGTTGTTTTACCGTTGTAACAGTTCAGGAGAGTAGTCTGCTGCGTATTAACTCGTTAGACATGGCTTGATTGTAGTCGTAGATTATTTTGAATGTAATATGTACAATGATTGTCAGTGTGCGTAGTTTATCGTATAAACTCGTTAGGCTTGGTTTGATTGTAGTTGGTTTGTTGTTACCGCTAGTCAGGTATACCCACTAATGTTTAATAATATTCAGCTTAATCCTGCATCATCCTTGAACATGCTTGGGGTTTCATTTACTCGGGACTTATCTTGGAAAGATCATATTACATCTCTTGTAAAATCTGCTTCCAAGAGATTGGGTGCACTAAGCCGACTCCGCTCTTTCTTTACCCCTGCACAATTGTTGACTATACAGGGGTTTTATCCGCCCCTGTGTGGAGTACAACTCTCATGTGTGGGGAGGTTCCCCACATACAGCTCTTCTCAATAGGGTTGAGTCAAAGGCTTTTCGTCTCATTAACTCTCCTCCTCTTACTGACTCCCTTCAACCTCTGTCTCTTCGCCGCACTGTTGCATCTTTATCTGTTTTCTATCGCTATTTTAATGGTCACTGCTCCTCTGAACTGTCTGCTTGCATTCCTCCACCTCTACGACGGGTGCGTAGCACCCGTCTGGCAGCAAACTCTCATCCCTTTTCTGTCCAACTCTTTAATGCAAGAGTTAACTGTTACTCCCAGTCTTTCATTTATGCAACAGGTCAGCTCTGGAACTGTCTCCCTCTGTCTGTATTTCCTGCTGCCTATGATCTCCAGTCTTTCAAACGCAGTGTGTCCAGGCATCTCAAAATGATTGGATCTTGAATTTGGCTCTCTATTGTATTTTGTTTTTCTCTTGGAGGGAACTGTTACTGCAGGCTCATGGCCTTTGGTTCCTTCTTCCTCGCATATAAAAAAAAAAAAAAAAAAAAAAAAAAAAAAAAAAAAAAAGTAGACATAGCCAAGGAGAGTAATTACGGTATATAGAGACTGTTATCTGGTTGTATTGTCGATGGGAGTGGCACCAGGAGAGAGAGTAATGGTGAGGCGTTGTAAATGATATCAGGGTAGGACTTCTCGGTTCCGTTATCCTCTTCGTATTTTAAGTGGGATGATGAAGTAGGCAAATTTGGGTCGATGGAGTTTATTGTGAGAGTTCCCATCCATCCATTGCCAGACGTCACGTATCCCAAACGGGGTGGTCAAGGGCTCAGAGTTAACTGTTTTACAGGGAGGGGCACCAATCCTCCACCAACCCCACCCGAATTGTGAGAGTTACTTGAATAAAAGCTAAAAGCTTAGCATGACCTGTAGCAGTTTGTGCTAGCTGCTGTCCTCCTACTTTACTCTCACTCTCCTACTCCCTGTCGCTCTCTGGGAATCTCTCCCGCTCTTTGATGAACTCTCTCTTGTTCTCTAACTTTCATGCATGTGATACGGGACTTGTATCCCCCTCTGGCTTCCGGCTAAAGTGTGTGTGTGTGGGGGGGGTCGGTCATGTTTCCGGCACATGATCAGGGGTGTTTGGCATTCTTGATTAGTCTAGGCAGTGGCATGTGTAGTTGTCTTTTCCTGGAGAACTCAGACATAACTACCTGTTTTACTTATTGTTACCTACAACTATATAGTTACATACCATTGTTACATAGTGTATTGTGTTATGACATTATGCCTACAACGCCATGATCCCTTAATAGGTGGCTGTTTGTCTGTGAGGTAATTTTTTTTTGGCAGAATAACACTGCATCCATACATCATTTCCTACAGCTGTTAGTTAGTGGGAAAGCCACGTCTATTAAAACCCGTGGTCATTTATCATCTCTCTCTCTCTCTCTCTCTCTCTCTCTCTCTCTCTCTCTCTCTCTCTCTCTCTCTCTCTCTCCCCCCCCCCATTTTCACAATACTGGTGTCTGTCATAGTGAGGGTCTGTTGTAGTTTATTTTAGGTATTTATTTTTCCTGTACCTAATCTTTCGTGGTAGTGGTGATGGTATGGTGAGCCAGATATACCTGTTAACAAGCAGCCTGTCTCCCTGATCCCTAGGAGCCCGCATCACCGGGGGTGTCCAGTATTAAAACAGAAGTACCTGATCCAAGTGAGTCAGATGGTATGGAGGATGCCTTAGGGAGCTCGTCAAATCTAGACCTGGATGATGAAGGTTTACGCAAAGCTCTCATCATGGGCTCTGAGGACTTGGGACCTGTGGGGGGTAAACTGCAGCTACAATTGGAGGATCAGACTGAAGGTGGGTGGCAGGGCCTGTGTTTATATCCAAGACTTAGCTAGGATTCTGGGAGGTTGAATGATGTTATTGTGTGAGGGTGAGTGGTTGGATGGGAGGGGGGGGGTGGGGGGGCATTTTATTTTCCATGCTTTTTTCCTCCAAATCCTTGAAGAGGGTTGAATCATGATGATTCTAATATGTATCAGCTTTGTCATGTCACTGTACTTTAACTTTAACCTGATTTTGGTTTTATTGTAAGGAAGATATTTCTGGAATTCCCAAATTATAAGTACTTGAAACATTCAGGATCCAATTTGTTTTCTTGTCAGAACTTCCCAGGTCATGGAGAGGGATGCCTTCACATGGTGGCATTGATGTAAGATAGCTGCCTACTGCCTAGTTCTGCAAATGTCCCTCATCTTCTTTCTTAGCCCCTTAAACAATGATGATGGACTGCAGGAGGAAGGAAATTTCAGCTTGCAATCCTCTTGGTTCACATCCAGATTGATTTGGGGCCACAACAACAAGAAAATACCAAGTAGATAGTGACTGTGTCAGCTAAATTACAGTGCCCAGAAGATTAGTGATAGTCTGAATTGAACAGTGAGTCCAAGAGAAGCTGTAGAAAATAAGGACAGGTTTTTGTGTTAGTGCTGTGGCTGCAGGAACTATCACTGTGGTATGCTAGAATAATCCATATCACAGTGTTAGTTACCTCCAGGCATTGTGCTGGAAGCTACTCATATTCATTGCTACCATGCATCATTGATCCTGTTGACTTTCATATGAGGAGACCCCATTTCATAATTGTGAAGACAAAGGCAGTGAAGGATTGTGTAGTAAGTTTTCACCATTTGTGTATAACCTTACCCTAACCAAATCTTACTTCACCCAACCCCACCTTAAGCTACATCCTCCTCGAAAATGAGTGCTAAAGCTGACTGTAGTCAGACATTTGTGGGAAAGGATGTGGCAGCCCCTCTACCCAGAATTTATTGGAAACATAATTTCTACAGCACAAAGGAAGACAATTCTGTATTGTATTTGTTTTCTGCTCTTCATTATGTAGGAGGAAATTCAAGATGAAAATAGAGGAAGCTCTGGGTATGCTAGATGAGTTTATGAGTGTCTGTATTCTCATGGGAACAGGATACTTTCTAACACTTATTCCTTAGCAGTTTATATTTCCATACCCTCATCTTTAGTTGGGGGAGGGGAAAAATTTGGTTGGTGATATTACCCTAGGCTCATCTGGATGTGAACCAGGTGAGTTGCAAGATGGTAGATGAAGCTTTGGTTATGCTGGATCTGTTGGTGGTGTGTGATGCTGTATTCATAGCACCAGTGGATTCAGCATGATCCTTGTCTTCATACACATCACCTCTTACCATCAGGCATCCCTTTCTCCCATGCTCCAGGAAGCTACCTGTTTTTCTCCTGTTTATTGATGTTCTTTTTAATGCAAGGAAGAAGGAATCAATGGCCTGGAGCCTACAAATTGTTCCCTCCAACAAAAAAAAAAAAAAAAGAAACAAGATAACAGAGAGCCAAGTTCAAGATCCGTTCATTTTAAGGTGCCTGGACACACTGCATTTTGAAAGACTGGAAATTATGGGCAATAGGAAACACAAAGGGAAATAGTTCAAGAGTTGACTTGTTGCATAACTGAAGGAGTGAGAGTAATGGTTAACTCTTTCGTTAGAAAGTTGGACAGAAAAGGGATGAGAGTTTGTTGCTGGACAGATGCTACATGCCCTCTGTAGTGGTGGAGGGATGTAAGCAGACGGTCCAGAGGAGCAGTGACCGTTGAAGTAGCGATTGGAAAGAGACAAAGATGCAACAGTGCAGCAAAGAGACAGAGTTTGAACGGAGCCAGTAAGAGGAGGAGAGTTAATGAGACAAAAAGCCTTTGACTCCACCTTGTTGAGAAGGGCTGTTTGTGGGGAACCTCCCCACACATGAGAGTTGTGCTCTGTGTGGATGAACAGAACCTGTTTTATAAAAGTCATCAGCTGTGCACAGGTAAAGAAGGCATAGATTAGGATTGGCACTCCCAGTCTCTTAGAAGCAGATTTTACAAAAGAGGTAATATGTTCTTTCCAAGATAAATCCCGAGAGAATGAAATCTCAAGTATGTTTGAAGATGATGCTGGATTGAGCTGGAGATGGTTCAAAATCAGATGGTATTTTTACCCCTATCAGAGATATGAGCCAAGTCAGACAGGTGTGCCATAGCCTCGTACCTTGTTTGTTCACATCCTCTTCCATCAGCAAGCACCTGTAGAAATTCCCCAAGAGTCAGACCATTATGGAGAGGAGTATCATTATAGATGAAGAATTTGAGTGATAGCAACAGATTTCCACGTAAGCACATGCACCTAATGCTGCAAAATAGTAACCATTTGTCTGCCGCTCAGTTAGATGGAAAAAGAACTTAACCCCTCCATGGCTGACCTGCTGGAATCTGTTTGGACCCCATGCCAGCACTGATTTTTTAAAGTTTCAAAAAAAGAAAAATAATAATAAATAGATAAATAAAATAAATAAATAAGTACCCCCCCCCCATCCTGTGCTTTGCAACGAAGCATAAAAAATTTAGCAAAGTTACTGCAGTAATTCCGGTGAGACCTTGCCCCCCTCCCCATCAGTGGTGTTGAAATGGTTTGAAATGACTAGATATGTGTATTTTAACCCGTCACGTCCTGACCACTTTCACACCTCCAACACCCCCCAGTCCCGACTCCCCCCCCCCCCCCCCAAAAACCTTCACTTTTGGTGAGAAACATCGCAAATTCATAGAGAAATCGCTCACCTGAGGTTTAAAATACTTGATACAGGTAGGAGTATCTCCTTACCTTACGGGGTTTTCTATCAGGCTGGCTGCAAAGAAACGAGTTCTGTGGGAGGATAACTATTCCACACCACTCCTAAACGGTATTTATTTATTTATTTGGTATGAATTTATATGTAGTACGAGAGTATATTGGTTTTCAAGCAGTAATATAGGCATTATAAGCATTGTTTCACTCACTAACTCATCACCATTCCTGACCTTCTTTTGCCACATTACCTGATCATCATTTCTGACTGTTTCTTCCTCTGATGCTATGTAAACTTTGTCCTCCACATTGTCATCGATTGGGGAATCCCTCTGGCCCTGAATGTCTTTATTGGCCAGGTCACTGGTAACAGGTGAATTGCCGAGACAATGGTGTGGGTGGGGAGGGGGGAGGTTATGCAGTGTAAGGCATTGTCCCTGCTTGGCATCTTGTAGAGGAATAGAGGAAGGTGTCCCGTGTATACGTACGAAAAATCACGCGCAAAAATTGAAAATTGTGCAAATTAGGGACCTTGCAATTGCAAAACGTACCAGTACGTCAACGGGACTGGCAAATGCAAAATGTTGCAACGTACCCATATGTCAATGGGACGTCTTGGGTTAAAGTATATCAGTACATAATATGAGAGGTTTCATTTAAGAAACTAATTATTAATTTATCATTTTTCAGTGCTTATTGTGTTTGTTATAGGATCAAATTATTTTTGTAGTATGAGTGGTGAGAGATTGTTCTTTTAGACTTAACCAGATAAAGGTCCTCCTGTAAGTGTACAGCCTGACCCTTGGCAATAAAAAGGTAAAACCTGTGCTTCGCACAAGGAGATTGGCAGTAAGGGAAGGGAGGCTTTTCCACCCATCCAAGCATTATGTGAACACGGAAAACTTCGCTGAAATGCCAGTGAAGGGCAAAGAATGTGTAAAATAATCCAGATCAGTACAAAGTAAGTGAACCTGTTGGTCAAAATACCTAAAATACGAATTTTTTCACAAGTTTTGATGTTTTCTTTATTCCATCCATCATCCAATCCTACGTTGCCCCATGTGGAGCATAGGAGCCCTGGGCTAGGTAAGTTGGTCCTTACATTTAGCCCGTCACGTCATGAGGTTTTCCGCACCTCCGACATCCCCCAGTCCCGAGCCTTTTTGGAAATTTTTTTTTTTTGGCTCAAACTTCCGCTTAGGTTGAGAAACAAAGGAAAATCACCAAGAAAGGGCTTACTGTGGTCTATAAGTGGTCAGAACAGGTGAGGTCCCCAGCGCCAGGTATCGTATTCTTTTATGGACGTGTCAGGCGTTCACGTTTTCTATGGTATGGAATATTGGGAGAAACAACACACAACACCTCCATATTTATTGAATTTGAACTAATAAACAATAACAGTAACAATGTAATGGATTTCAGACACATATATATGAAAAATAAGCATTGTACCATTGAGCGAGCATAGCGAGTTAGGTCCGAGTCGTAACATGCTATATGCTAAGTTTCTTCAGTCAACATATCATTTTTTCTACTTGTATACTTCTATTTCAATGACATTTTACCAATTTCAACTGTTTGTAAGTGTTTTCAGATGTTTTCATTCATTATGATGACATGCAACATAAGTTTAGCGCACATCAGCTTAGTAAGCGCACTTGCTATGACTTGTATTTCAACATACCCAATTGTTTTATCACTTTCCTATTATTTTTCCCTTTACATAAAACCTTTCCCCCACCACCGTAAATGTTTTCAATTACTGTATTTACATTCATTACGAGGGCATTTAGCGATACGCTAGCACATATTCACGTAGCAACCACGATCTCAAACACTTGTGTTTCATCTTCTACTCTATTTATTCACTCCAATTATACTTTCCCACTTACATTACACACGTTTACACCCCTATACTGCACTGTACATACTTACTGGCATTATTTATTCGTGAGCGTCAGAATATCGCATGAAAATACCCTCGCAATGAATGTTTCGACCAACATAATACTCAAACACTTATATACTAATTCTTCACATATATTACGCACTTTCCCACTTGTTGACTTCTATCTTCAATATTACGGGCCTTATTCATTCAACTGAGCGTCAGGATATCGCATCTCTATACACACGCTATGAATATTTGACTTAGAATATATTTCAGCACTTACAATAATTTAAACTTATATTATACCCGTAAGCATTTCCAATAATAATAATTATATAACGTTCTCCCTACGTGTCAAGTGGGGTTGGTGGAGGATAAGTGACCCTCCCTGTAAAACGATTAACTCGAAGCCCTTGGCCACCCCGTTTGGGATACATGGCGTCTGGCAATGAATGAATGAAAAAATGAATATAATTATGGGCCGTATTTATTGCACTGAGCGACAGAATATCACATCATAAAACCCTCGCTATTTATCTTTCCACTTAAAGCATATTTATACACATACAATTTTTGCACTTATGTTATACCCGTATGCACTTTATACTAATATTTGGAGATCAACATAACTGATAATTTCACTGAGCGTCTGTCTGTCGCATTTACTTCATAGTTTCAGCGTCCTGTCGCATTCACACCATATCAGAATTGCATCAACGTGTGATATTCGCTGAAACATGGGTGAATACAGAGACCCACGTCACACTCCACGCACTCATAGCGGGTGTCCTTCCTCTGTGTCGTGAGTCTCACCCGGGAATTGCTACACACGTGACACCTGCGTTTGGGCCTAGGTCTGTTTGGCTGGGGAGGGATAGGAGTGGGGAAATGGCGGCCGGATATTCTCAGGGGAGTTTGGGCAATAGGGGCAGTGCGGGTGCGATGTTGTGGCCTTTCTACAGCATAACATGCAAACATCTCTCTTGTGAGCTCCCTCACAAACCCTTCAAAGGTTTCCTGAACTCCTGTTGTCATGGCATGAAGGTGGTGGCAATTCAGAGCAGTGATGTCTAGCAAGTGAAAGAACAGTTTCTTATACCACTTCATCGTGGTCCTGGCACACTCTACCGTCGATATCATGGAGTCTGACTGGTCCACGAGGCGCATGTTTATGTTATAGTCCATGACACACTCAGGTTTCCAAATGTGACGCCTGTTCTCGCTACGGTAATCAACGGAATCAGTACGTTGCATCAAGGGGCGGTGAACCGTTGACAAGAGGCTTACTTCTCTGTTGTGGTTCCACACAGTTGCAAGGATGTTGTTGGCTTTGAAGAAGACAACCTCATTCCTTGCAAGTTTCTGCCCTACCTTGGCCATGTGACGCCAGTTCACCTTCATGGTTCCACAGACTCCCGTTTCATGTGTGTGAAGATAACGAGCGAGAAGAGGGCTAGTGTACCAGTTGTCCAGGTAGAGGACGTGACCACGATGAAGGTAGTCTTCTATCATCGTCTTTACCACTGCTCCCGACAGTCCAATACTTCAATCTTCTATTTTGTCTGTCTGTGTGCACCGGTGTACAAGACTATGTTTTGCACGTATCCAGTTCTACAGTCGCACATAACAAAGATCTTGAACCCAAAACGGTGCCTTTTGCTTGGTATATACTGCCTAAATGAAATATTGCCTTTCCACAACACGAGACTCTCGTCTATGATGAGGTCTCTATAGGGATAGAATGAGGAACGAAAGGTTTGCCTCAGGTGATCAAAGACCAACCTAATTCGCCTCATTTTATCAGTGTCGTTCGCATTTGCAGGATCATGAGCATCATAGAAAAGGAGGCGACTTAGAATTTGTTGAAACCGATTATGGCTCATCACTTGCCCAAATATTGGGGTAAACATAATAGGGTCCCTTGTCCAGTAAGCAGGAATTCTGTTCTTTCGTATAATACCCATCAAAAGGACCAGGGCAAAAAATAGGAACATTTCTGAAAGGGAGACAGGGTAATCATATATGATAGAATGCCTACTCCTTGTTCCCAGTCTTTCACTCTCAAGGCGCTGGGTTCTTGCAAAAAGGTTGGTTTGGTATACAATCTGCTCCACAAATGCCTCACTAAAAAACAGGTGGAAAAAATCCAACCTGGTGGAATTACGGTGAATTCCGGGAGCAATGCAGCCAGAGCGCCCCTGCTCAGTGAAGGGGTGAATGAGGGGAGAAAAATCACTCCCATCCTCCCAATTCCATCCCACAAATCCCTCGTCCCCATCATCCCCATCACCGCCTTCGTCTGGGTGAGGAGGAGATGCTGGTGGGGTAGAAAGAGTGTGGAGGGCTTCCCCACTGGCACTCCTCTTCCCTCTGCCTTTACCCTTTCCATTTCCCTTACCCTTATGGCCTTGAGGAACATTAGGGGGCTGTGGGGATGAAGTAGTGGAATATTGGGGAGCAGAAGACGTGCTGGGGAGTGGTTCCTCCCCACCTTCCCCCTCCATGACAGCACCACGTGCTTTCTCACACACCCTAGCTCGACCACGTGTTAGGGGATATTGGGGAGCATAAGACGTGCTTGGGAGTGGTTCCTCCCCACCTTCCCCCTCCATCACAACCCCACGTGATAATGAACCCACCCGCACTCGCCCACGTGATACACTATGCCGCCTCACACTACCTAGGGAGAGCAATGACTCACTCACGTCACTCTCACTTTCCCTAATCCTCCCTGTACTTTCCCTTTCACTCCCCACTCCCTCCACGGCACTTCCTAACTCCCCAAACAAAATACTAGGCCCATACCTGCTCGTCCGACGTGGTGTGTGCTCTGGCCCACGATGAGTGATTACCTCACGTCCATACCACGTGGCATCACGTCCCACGACTCCATCCTCGTCCTCGTCATCGAAATCTGGTTCCAAATCACGTTGGGGATAGGCATAGGATGTTCCACATGGTTTCTTAGCCAGCTGCCCCTCTCTAGCAGCACGGTAAGTCACGTACTGCCGCTTCCTGGGAGATGGGACTTCTTCGTCTCTGCTGGTGGTTTCTTCCTCCTCTGGCTGCACAAAATCTTTATCCACAACCTCTTCATCCAGTGGGGAATCACTGTTGCCTGTAAAGGCGTCCAGGGCGGCTTGAATTTCGCCCTCTGAGAGACCTCTCTTAGCCATGTCTGAGCAGGACCGTTGCTACCAGGTGAGTGGACGAGTGTCGGGTTAGCGCGGGTCGCGCGGGGTCGCCGAGTGTCCCCGCCTGGTGGCAGGTAGGGGAAGGTCATGCGAGGATATGTACTGCAACTCAAGCGCGAAATTTGAAAATTGTCGAAATTATGCACTTTGCAATTGCACGACGTACCGGTACGTCGCCAGGACTGGCAAATGCAAATCGTTGCAACGTACCCATACGTCGACGGGACGGGGCGGTTTAAGATGAGAGTGACCAGCCTCACTCATCCCTGAGTGGTATTACATGAGCAGTAAACCCCAACCACCCCTTGGATATAAACCTTCACTGGCTCAATCTGATTGGAGCGCCTTAACCCACCAACTCCCGTTGACGTATATATACGTCTGAAAGTTTTGTCACTTTGACTCCTGTTGACGTATATAAACGCGCCGCAATTGCAAGGTCCATCATTTGCACATTTTTCAACTTTCGCATGTGATTTTTGGTACGTATACACGGGACACCTTTCTCTACCCAGTGGCAGGCAGGGACAATGCCTTACCCCTCATGACCCCCCCCCCCATGCCATAGTCTTGGCAACTCGCCTGTTACCATTGACTCGGCCAGTAAATACATGTTGCACCTCGGTACAAAATTCAAGGCCAGAGTGATTCCCCAATCGATGACAATGTGGAGAACAAAGTTTACATAGCTTTGGAGGAAGAAACAGTCAGAAATGATGATCAGGTAATGTCGCCAAAAAAAGTACAGTATGTTGATGTGTTTGGTGAGTGAAACAATGCTCATATCGCCTATATTACTGTATGAAAACCAATATACTCGTACTCCATATAAATTCATACCAAATAAATAAAAACCTTTTATGATTGGTTTGGAATCGTTACCCTTCCCATAGAACATGTTTTCTCTGGAGCCAGACCTCAAAGAAAACACAGCCAGGTGAGCGTATTGTTACCTGTAACGGCATTTTAAACCTCGGGTGAGTGGTTTCTCTATGAATTTCTGTTGTTTCTAATAAAAAGCGGAGGTTTTAGGCCCCCCCCCCCAAATGCCGGGATAGGAAGAGGTCATTGGTTAATAATCTGCCGGGATAGGGCGGGGTAATTACCCATTAAACCACCAGGTGCCATAATTTCATTATATGGTTACCACCCAGTGTAATAAATGGTTTCTGGTGTACAGGAAACCATTTGGCTTGTCACTCAGTGTAGAGTCACCGACAGGCAGAAGGAAGAGGAAAGAATGAAGGAAAGAAAGACAGAAGAGGTTAGAAGGATGGAGGAGAGTTTATTTCTGTATTTACAGTATTTATAATCATACTCTTGGATGTTGTGTGTGTGTCTCGCAAGGAGGAGAAAGATGATATTTTTTGTCTGTTTCGAGATACTGGGTGCAGCTGTGTGTGTTTAGGCAAAACTCTCGCAGTCAGGAAACTATAATCCCAGAGATTAACCAGGTCAGTGGTGGCAGAAGCAGTAGGATATGCTGCGGTTGTAATGATTGATGCTGCAACAATATACACAATGACTATTTCTCCAGTAAATACAAGAGGAACATAGTACAAGGGAGGAAGTAATGGCAATAGGAAAAAGATGGAAGGAAATAAAAAATAACCCACCTCTTAGGTTACTATCAGTTGAGTTGTTGAGTTGGAGACGGCTGACAGGGATGTTTATCTCCCTGCCCTCCCATCCCAGGTCAAAAGTAAACTTTGGTAAGTAGTCACTGACTTGGAAACACACTCGCTTACTTTTCTTGACTTACTGAATTTTCCATACTTACGCTACTGCACTTCCTTAGTTATATAATAACCACCATAATCTAGTTATGTACATTGTTGCTTAGACACTGTTTTCTTACTGTTTGTAAGTTTTCTCTTCCATACTCAATACTTTACTAAGAAATGGAACTCAGGGGAGCAGGGAGGGCAGAAAGGCACCTGGCATCCATGACACTGCCAAGTGGTGAGTTTTTTCTCTCGTTGTTGCCTGTCGGTGGTTGCACATAAATGGCATCGGACTTGTGCACTCCTGCCCACTCTTGTAGGCCCCTGTCCTTCACTAGATGATGACATCTTCTCCAGGAAGTGCAATGCAACCCAGTCCTTTGCAGCAAGTCTATCAGTTTGGTCTCGAACTGCACTTGTATTCCCCCATGACACTGACGACAATGTACCGTGCTCCTGCAAGATTTCGAACGCACAGTTGTGCATGAATTTCCTCATAGTGATCATCTGTCTGCTTTTCTGGCAGTAGTAGTGGGGTCCATATAAAACACACATGTACCAAGTGGAAAAAGTTTCTTGTACCACTTGAGACTGTGATGAATGCACTCCACACTACCAGTCTGGCAGTAGTAGTGGGGTCCATTTAAAACACACATGTACCAAGTGGAAAAAGTTTCTTGTACCACTTGAGACTGCGACGAATGCACTCCAAACTACCAATCTTCATGTCACTTTTACTAACCAAGTGCATGGTATGATTGAAGTCTGTGATTGCATTTGACTTTTGAATGCGTTTGCCTGTCACACGATCTATTTTTCTTTTGGCAGTGAGAGCTCCTGTGTGCATAGTTGATAGCATGTGCACATGACACTTGTCTTGCCATCACAGGGCAAGATCATCAGTGCTTCTTTACATCTTGGCAGTGCACGTCTTGCTTTTGACTGAAACGTGGCATGCCACATGTTTTGCTGCACTGTGCGACACAAGCCAGTATTCCTGGCAAGTAAGTGCATTGATAATTCTGGAGAGGTGTACCAATTATCAGTGTAGGGTGTGTGTCCTGGACCCACATAATCATCCATCATTTGTTTCACTACTGCACCAGAAATTCCAAGACTATCGTTATGAGGGATATTAGTTGTTGCCCTAGTGTATATTATCATACTCAAGACAACACCCGTATAACAGTCACACAGTGACATTTAGATGGGTTGTAATGTCTGAAAGAGATATGGCCACAGAACAACATAAGCGACTCGCTGATCACAAGCTTTTGAAAAGCCTCAAAGTAGCGTTTCATTTTTCCTTTGAGGTTCTTCAAAACTGGCCTGATCTTGTGCAAACTGTCTCATGGGTCCGAGGTAGTGTTGTCTGAGAAATGAAGGAACCTTGAGATTTCGGGTACATTTTCCAAGCCGTGTGCTTGCGGAATGCATCAGTATGTGTCAAAACATCTGTCGTCCAGTAATAAACAAGTGCTTGTTTCTTCACCAAGGGCATCAGCATCGTCATTGCCAAGAACATGTACAAGGAAGGCACAGTCACATCAGTCCAGTGCAATGTCCTGTAGGTCCCTTCTTGTCCTTCATCAGCTGTTCTCTGTCCAAAAAAAAAAAAAAAAAAAAAAAACGGCTCATCTCTGTTGCAGCTGTCCTTATCAGTTCATCAAAAAAAAAAAAAAATAATAATGGTGGCTGTCAGTCCTGTCGTGTGACGAACACCAGTCACTCTTGTCAAATGTAAAGGTCCTTGGTCTGAAGTCAGTGATTAGTGTCCATGTGTAGGCTGATCATGAAGGTGACAGTTGCACCGCTGCCTGGATTGCCATTTGCTTTTTGCACATTTTGCAGTAGATTTCCTCACCGGCTGTGAAGGCCGAGGGGCCTACATGGTGCCAGGTGCTGGATCAAGTGGTGCAATATTGCAGGATGATGAGACAGCACCTGAGGTAGAGGGAAGTGGTGATGAGGTTGGAGCGCAGGTGAGGGATCACGTTCGGTGCACCTGCACTAGCGGCACATATTGTGTCAATGTGCTCATTTCCTCATCTTTCATGTCGGGAATTAATTCTTTTGCCACCTTTTTCTTAGGAGGTGGCACAACTATCCTCTTACAAGCAGGAGGTGGAGCATCGTTGCCGCTTTTGGCAGAATAGTCATCCTCATCCTCATCTGGTGGTGTTTCCTACCACTTGTCACTCTTGTCATCACTTACATCGACACTACCACCATGCATCTCATTGGAACTGATCTTGTCAGCGTCATTATCACCATGCGTGAGGAACACTCCAGACCTGATTTCAGGGCTTGTCAGGCCCTTACGTGCAGGCAAATGGCGGCGGTACGATGGGGTGGTGGCCTAGCTAGGAATGAAAACAGTGTGTCCACTTATCTCAGTGTCACTTGCTGAACTAGCAGATGGAGTGCATGGGAGGGAATGGTTGAACATTATCATAAGCATGTCCAAGACATTCATTCGCTTAACAAAATTCTTTGCAGTTTGTTATGGGTTGCGGTGCATCGATGCAGCCGGCCACACTACAGTAAAATATCATTCGACATCGGCGGCTGTGGAGGGGTTAAGGGGAGTATGTGGCTGAAATACGTAAAATCGGAACAAATTTTGTGCATTGAGGCCAGCTTTCTGAGCTGTTGTGCCAAGTACTGTGATAATTCATTGATTTGTGGGAGAGTTATGGGTATTTTTGTATGATTAACCAAGGACCCCATCGCAAGAACACCAGCCAAGCGCACTATGGATGCTAGTAGTTCCCCCTCCCCCTTCCCCCAAAAAAAGTTTTTTATTGTTTTTTATGATTATTATGATGTAGAGGGGTAAAAGAACAAGGTTTTTATGTCAAGTGACAATCCTGGACCTCATCTGTGGATACGAGTTATCTTTACTTTTGCGTCTTGGTGTTAAAATTTTAGTAAAATTTTATTCTTTGGAAGAAATACCTGTTTCTCTATTGTCTTCAAGGTATGTGTATATCCACAGGGGACCAAGTACCAGAGTCTGTTTAGGTATATGTGGATATACATACCAGTACCACAAAAAGGTCGTAACAGCAGCACCACAGTTCATGAAATTTTAGATGTGCATTTTGAAAAATTGCAATTTTTCACATACAACAGCTTTCAGCCTCCCTGTTATCAAACCTAGGTTTTTTCTCGGCTCCATAAACATTATTCTGTCTACATGACATGTTTTGGGGATATGGGAAATATTCAAATTGCTTTTTTATAATTTTTTTTTTTTTCTTGACACTGAACCATTTATTGAAAACTCTGGATCATTTTTGTGATTCTATATGTAGGGACTATATATGCTAATAATTTCAGTCAAATTGATGGAAAATTGTAGGACTAGATAGATATTGAAAATTTGCATAAATGAACAAACAAAAATCACCAAAAAAATCACCACATCTCATTTTTCCTAAGAAAATATTCCAGAAAATTGAAAACATATCCAAAATACATCTCTTGAAAGGTAGTATTTATGGTTAATTTTTCATTAGTCTCCGATGATTTTTCTATATTTCGCCCAGATACTCCCCTTAGGGCATTAACCACTTCCTTCCTGTGACATATGGTCCATTTTTGCTACTGCCAGACAGTTTTGTTCAGCACAGTGGAGACATTGAGCTGGAGTAATTAAAGTTTTCATTAACCTGTTCAGGGTAGCTTTAGGTGTGCCAGAGGATGTGTGGATCAGATATTTGTGGTAAGACAGACAGTGGAGAAGGCTTGTGAGAAGGTTTATGAGGTGTTTCCGGCATTCATGGGTGTGGAAAATGCATACGAGAAAGTAGACGGAGAAGGATTGTGGAAAGTTTTGTGCATGTACTGTGTAAATGGTATGCTGCTGGGTGCCATCAAGAGTTATTATGATGGTAGTGAAGCATGTGTAAGGGTGAATGGGCATCTAAGTGAATGGTTCACGATCGTTGTGGGTGTGCGACAATTTTGTGTGATGACCCCATGGTTGTTCAGTAGATACAGTATATGGATAGGGTGATGAGAGAAATAAGAACATGAGTAATGGAGAGAGGGATGGCATTGGTAATGAATGTTGATGTATGGAATGTCTTGAGTTTGTTATATGCTGATAATGCAGTACTAGTTGCAAATACTGGACAAGTACTTGGTAGACCAGTGCAGAGTTTTGCTGATGTCTGTGAGCATCATACCTTGAGAGTAAATGTAGAAAAGAGTAAAGTGGTGATTATTGAAAGAAAAGGTGAATCCCAGTGTGATGTTACAGTGAAAGGAGAGAGTATGGAATTAGTGTGTGAGTTCTAACCTGGGTACAGTGATAGAAAAGAGGAAAATGTGCAAAAGAATTGGAAAGTAGAGTGACACAAGGAAGGAAGATAGCTGGTGCTATGAAGGCCCTGATAAGAAACAAGCTTGAGTGTTGCAGCTGCATGAGGCTTACATGAAGGAGTGTTAATGCCAACTTCAGCATATGGATGTGAGACTATGGTGTGGCATGAAAATGAAGAGAGTAAGAGCAGTGGGGATGGGACTGCTGAGGAATGTATGTGGAGTACAGAAAGTGAATAGGATGTGAAATAATGATTCATGAAAGATGTGGAGTGAGGAAGTTAGTTGACTCTAGAATTGAAGAGAGTGTACTGAGATGGTATGGTCATGTGGAGAGAATGGATTAAAAGAAAGTGGTGAAAAAGGTACATGAGTGAATTTGAAGGAGGGAGGAGGCTAGGTAAGCCAAGGAGAAGGTGGAAGGATTTAGTGGATGAGTGTGAGGAAGAGAGGTATGGAGGTTGGTTAAGCTAGGGGACTTAGAAGAGCTTGAGTTGGCTGGATGAATGTTGTGAGAAGTGCATGATCAGGTATTTGACACCCTTTTTTAACGTGGGAGCATCCGGTTTGACTCTATCAGATACATTTACGTGAAGCTACAAAACACGGTGAATTTTTTTGGCTTATCAGATAGAGCCAGGATTCCAGGGGCTTGAATGGTGAGTGAATAGAAGAGTGGCCCACTGGATTGGGCAAATTTGGGCTGTCCTGACGTTGCGACTCCTCACCCAGCCCTAGCGTGGGAAAGGAGGTCCAGATGATGATGATGATGATGGTATGAACCTCTTCAGTATGTGAGATGTTCTTAGTTTAATAAAAACATCTGATGGTAGCAAGAATGGGGGGGGAGGGGCAATTACAGTACGGTAATCACCAGATTAAATGAGTTAATTTTAGAGGTTTCTAGCACTGCACCTTATATTAATTTTCCACGGGTGTTAGTGAAGCCACTAGAATCTTAGAAGTTTGAATTGATACAATTCATCATAATTCGTGTCTTTAATTAGGCCTGCACTTTCTACACTGCACTTACTTATCAGAGTGAACCATACATAGTTGAAGTCTCTAGAATTCCTGTGAAGTGGAGCCAGAATTGCTGTCTGACCCATTTGACTGGACATGCTCTTGATAGTTCTTCCACTTTAGTGCTTTCTATTTCCTTGTTTTGTAAGTTTATTTCACCCTGTTCTTAGGTAGGGAGAAAGGCTTAGGTGGTGATGAATAGATGTATGATCTATTCCAGCAGTGACCGAATTTTTGTCTTCTTCTTCGAGCTTTTTGAATATATTCATTCCATTTACTACTTGGAAATTGGTTGTCGCTGATGTGGGATGGATTGTTATATTTGTTTCATGTTAAGCCCAGTTCATTTCAGTCAGTGAGTAGAGATCTTGTTGATGGAGGAAAGCATGAAGTAAAACTACCAGCAATACCCAGTGAAAAAGATTGTTAGTTGCATTTATATGTGTGTGTGTGTGTGTGTTTATATACATGAGGTCTGTGCAGAAAGTATCTGACCATAGGCTTTAAAAATAATAAATAGCTAATCTGTTGAGCTAGGACACTAATTCCCTTCAAAGTAGGCTCCTTCTGACTTGACACATAGAGCCCAGCTTTCTTTCCACTGCTTGAAACATATTTCAAAGTTGGTTTTAGCTGTCTCCTGCAGGTGCTTCGTCGCATTTGTCATGATCTCTTCTCTCAGATGAAGGTTGCTCAAGACATGTTGGAGTGTGCAAATTGCTATCCAGACTTTCTGAAGACTGTTATCGCCGAGATGAGACTTGAGTGTACAGTTATGACCAAGAAACCAAAGCGTGGTCATCCTAGTGGAAGCATGCAGGGTCACCTGGGGGGGGGGGGAGCAAGACAGGTCCACGTCAGGGTGAAATGCACTCGCGTGTTGACAGTTTTTTTTGGACGACCGTGGTGCTGTGCATCACGAATATGCACCAGAAGTTCAGGCTGTCAACAAACGTCACCACCTTGAGTCCGCAGTGTTACCTTTCTTCTTTGTGGCGCAATTCGGCGGAAGAGACCAGACCTTTAGAAAACAGCAAGTTGGAAGCTTCATTATGGCAACGCCCCTGCCCATTCTTCTCAGCTGATTCAGGAATTTTTGGTCATGCACAACATCCTGCAGGTCTGGCAGGCTCCCTACTCACCAGACATGGATTTGTGCAACCTTTGGTTATTCCCCAAGCTTGGAACTCTGCTGAAGGGTTCCTGATTTGAGAGGAGAGATCATGACGAATGCGGCAAAGCACTTCAGGAGATGCCCAAAACCGACGTTGAAAAATATTTCAGGCAGTGGAAAAAATGCTGGGCTACGTGTGTCAAGTGAAAAGAGGCCTACTTGGAGGAGGATTAGTGTCTTAGTTCAAAGGGTTAGCTACCTATATTTTTAAGAGCCAAAGATCGGATACTTTCTGATCAGACCTCGTGTATATAAAGTACATACATGTCTATCTATATCAGAGCTAGTGACAGCCAGGGCTTAGTGAGTTCAAGCACTCCGCTCTGACTGAAGGGTCGGAGGATCGAATCCACCCAAGGATCATTGGTAGACATCAGGAAGGGCATCTGGTCATAAAATGCTACATGCTCCAGTCCAAAAGTCCTCTACCCAGGGGCAACGCCGTAGCCCTTTGGGGATACCTGGCGTGTGTGTGTGTGTGTGGGTTTTTTTTTTTTTTTTTTTTTTTTTTTTTTTTTTTTTTTTTTTTTATAAATAAGAGCTGGGCACTTGGCCAGTCACTTTTGCAAACTGCAAATTCCACAATTGCAGAGGTGTGATTTCGTTTGCAGATTTGCGTTTGCAACAAATTCTATGCAAATTTTTGGTTTTGCACTTGCGGAAGCACTTCCGTAAATCCAAATCTGCCCGCAAACGTCTACACTGAAATGTGGAATTTTGATGGTTTAGATTTCAGCGATTAAAATTTTGATGCATTTTCAAGTGGTCCGCCAATCTCACTTTTCAATGCCAAAATCGCTTTTTTCAATGCATTCGGGGCCCAACTCCAACCAAAACAAACCGTGCAGAAGGCAGTGTTCTGTTGTTGGCTGCCATCTTGAAGCTTTCCTGCCCTCTACAGCAAAGCGCCGCAGTTTCAGCCTTTACCTTCCACGTGTGGGCGTGCATTTTGCTGCAGTTTTGTTGTATTTTCATTCCAGCTTACCTGTTTCAAGATGGCAAGCAAGAGTCATTCTTTGGGTAGCAGTGGTAATGGACGAGAGCAGCCTGGCACCTCTAAATTTTCGCAGCCAAGGGAGAAAAGGGAATACAGGAAGGGGCAGAAATACACCAAGTATACCCTTGCTGGCAAGGCGAAAGTCCGTATTCTACACTACAGTATGGCAGTACAATGCAGAACTACAGTTACTTAACCACAATTATTGTTCATAAAGGTTACATGGGGCATGGGCAAAAAATAATGATTCTACATAGTGAGGTTCGGAGGCTCCGGACCCAAACTAGTTTTTCCCATAAGAAGTTCAATTTAAATTTTGATGATTTGAATTTCAGTGCAATTTTTCAGTATGTATATCCATCGAAATTCGAGATTTCACTGTCCGTGGCCTAGCCTGGCAGTCAGCGTCTGGGTGAGTTGCCAGCGCCAGCCGCCACTCCCAGTCTATTGCCATATGTACTTTAAATGTTGTATATATACAAGAAATTCACCTTCGGTACGATGTACAATAGCATTTTTCATTATTGCACATTTTGTATGATAATTTTACATCATCATCATCATCTGGACCTTTCCCCCCCTCCTAGGACTGGGTGAGGAGTAGCAATGTCCAGACAGCCCATATTTGCCCAGTCCAATGGGCCACGCTTCCATTCGCTCACCATTCAAGCCCCCGGAATCCTGGCTCTATCTGGTATGCCAAAAACATTCACCAAGTTCTGTAGCTTCACATAAACATAACCGATAGAGTCAATCCGGATGCTGTCACGTTAAAAAGGGTGCCAAATACCTGATCGTGTGCCTCTTACAATATTCATCCAGCCAGCTCGATCTCTTGTCAGTCCCCTTGCTTCACTGATTTCCAAACCTCTTTTCCTCACACACTCATCCATTATATCCCTCCATCTTCTCCTTGGCCTACCTTGCCTCTTTCCTCCTTCGAATTCACACAGATACACCTTTTTCATCACTCTTGTTATCCATTCTCTACATGACCATTCCATCTCGGTACACTCTTTTCAGTTCTGGTGTCCACTGACTTCCTCACTCCACATTTTTCATGAATCACATTATTTTGTATCCTATCCACACTCTGTACCCCACATATATTCCTCAGCAATCCCATCTCCACTGCTCTCAGTCTTGACATTTCATTTTCATGCCGCACCATAGTCTCACACCTATATGTTTGAGTTGGCATTAACACTCCATGTAAGCCTCGTGCAGCTGCAACACTCAAGCCTCTGGTTCTTATCAAGGACTTCATAGCACCAGCTACTTTCCATCCTTGTGTCACCCTACATTCCAATTCTTTTGCAAATTTTCTCTTTTCTATCACTGTACCCAGGTATTCGAACTCTCACCAATTCCAATCTCTCTCCAGTCACTCTAACATCACACTGGGAGTCACTGTCTCTCTCAACGACCATCACTTTACTCTTTTCTACATTTACTCTCAAGGTACGACACTCACACACATCAGCAAAACTCTGCACTAGTCTACCAAGTTCTTGTCCAGTATTTGCAAGTAGTAATGCATCATCAGCATACAACAAATTTGGGATATTCCATTCATTACCAACTCCATCCCCCTCTCCATTACTCGTGTTTTTAATTCTCTCATCACTCCACCCATATATATATATTGAACAACCGTGGGGACATGACACAACCTTATCGCACGCCCACACCAATCATGAACCATTTACTTTGATGCCCATTTACTTTTACACGTGCATCACTACCATCATAAGAACTCTCGAAAGCACCTAGCAGCTTACCAGCTACACCATACATGCACAAAACTTCCACAGTACTTCTCTGCCTGCTTTGTCATATGCTTTTTCCAGATCCATGAATGCCAGAAACACCTTACACTCACAAGCCTTCTCCACTATCTGTCTTACTGCAAATATTTGATTCACACATCCTCTGTTACTCCTAACGCCACTCTGTTCATCACTCATTAGGACTTTAGATATCTCTCTTACTTTCTCTATAAAAATTCTTCCATATACCATCCCTAGCACACTGAATAAACTTATGCCATGATAATTCTTGCACTCACTTCACTCACCTTTATTTTTGTACAGGAGTGCATTCACAGCCTTTTTCCACTCTGCTGGCATGTTTCACTCATCCATGCCTTCTTACATATCTCCAACAAGCACTTCATTCCGCTCTATCCACTAAATCATCTCTACTTACACCTCATGAACCCCAGCTGCTTTCCCAATTTTCAGCCGCTTGACAGTGTTCTTCACCTGTGTGAGTGTCACTTTTCCTGGCTCTGCATTCCTTCTCTGCACACCCTTAAAACCAATCATGTTTACAGTGGCTCTGCCCTCTACTGTATGTTCCCATTCATCAGTTTTTCAAAATATTCTTTCCATCTGGTCCAGACTTCATCCCCATGGGTTAATAATCTACATCCTTCATATCTTCACATTTCTCTGTGCTGTTACTTCTACATTTCCACATTTCTTTCCAGAATAACTTTCATCTATTTTCATAGTTGTTTGCATTCATTTTTCTTCCTGGATCATCACTTACCACCACCTTTTTCCTGTTCACTAGTCTCTTTACGTCCTTCTTGCTCTTAACCCCTACATGCTGGGGGTTTCCTGATATTGCATGCTCCTTCCTACGTGGGATTTCATGATTTTGGGAAAATACTCTTACTTCAAGCCCTAATATCTGCCAAACTATGACAGCTAAAGATAAATTAAAGTTACACAAAACTCATGAACTCTTCCTCTTTCAAATGAAAGTATCCCCGTGTCTCCAGGTGGTCCCGTCGATTAATAAGGATAAGTTAATGTTCAAAGCGTGGCGGGAAGACTTGTGTCTGTACACGTCAACTGGTGTTGATCCTCGTTCAAAATTGTGACTGCTATACACAAGACCGGGCTGATGGCGGTGGCAGCAGACTCGTCACCCTGGTACAGAATTCCATCAACTTTTAACCCACGGCGTCCCATCGACGTGAATTAACATCCACACGTTTGCCACAGTATGAAATTCAGGGCCAGAGTGATTCCCCAATCGATGACAATGTGGAGGACAAACTTTACATAGCATTAGAGGAAGAAACAGTCAGAAATGATGACCAGGTAATGTCGCCAAAAAAGGTCAGGTATATTGATGTGTTTCATGAGTGAAACAATGCTTATATTGCCTATATTACTGTGTGAAAACCAATATTCTCTCGTACTACATATAAATGCGTACTAAATAAATAAATAAATATCGTTTATGAGTGGTGTGGAATGGTTACACTCCCATAGAACTCGTTTTCTTTGGAGCCTGCCTGATAGAAAACACAGTAAGGTGAGTAGGTACTGCTACCTGTATCGAGTATTTTAAACTTCAGGTGAGCGATTTCTCTGATTTTTCGATGTTTCTCACCAAAAGCGTAGGTTTTAGCCAAAAAAAAAAAAAAAAAAAAATGGTTGGGATTGGGGGGAGTCAGTGGTGGAAAAGTGGTCAGGATGGGGTGGGTTAAGATACTAATGAACACACACAGTAACTTCTTCCCCCACATGACACAACAGAAATTCAATCGATTATAATACGTATTGATAACAAATCACATATAACAATCGCCAACACATACATTCCCCCACAGTACCACACAGTTACTCTCCACAAATACACCACATCACTAACATACCCATCATCATCCCAGGTGGTGATTTCAATGCCAAGGTGTCAGCCTGGCATATCAACAACCCTGACACAGACAGAGGGCTGGTACTACAATCCCAAACAGATCATCTTATCATACTGAATAATCTCCATCAGCATACCCATATCCCACACCAAGCTCTCTTCCTCCCATCATCCCCAGACATCACCTTTTGCTCCCCAAACCTCACCCCCACAACATCCTGGAGAGTGGTCATAACCCTTGGATCTGATCACCTCCCAGTCATCATCACTACCAAAACCAGAATCACCCCAGCTGTCCACAGACACACATACACTAATTATAAGAGAGCCAACTGGGAGGCCTTCACAACTGAAACAGAACATTTTGAAACATTAAACAATGCATTCATCACAAACATCAACACCGCTGTGCACACTTTCAATACAATCATACAAAACCCCGACAAATGTCATCCCTAGAGACAATAGAAAGAGAGACAACCCCAACTTTACAGCAGAAATTCAACGCCTCATCAGTCAAGAGGACACACTACGACGCTTCCCAACACCCATACACAAGACACCGTACATCAAATACAATAATTCGACGCTCAGATAAACAGAAAATATCAGAACAGCAAACACTAAACTGGAATAATTATCTCCAAACACTTGACCACAAAACAAACACCAACAAACTCTCCAAAACACTAAACAGCATCACACTCTCCAGCAGCAGCACTACCCAATCACACTCTGCCATCACAACAACAGACACCATACCTTCAAGCAAACAGTCTCATCAATCACTTTGCACATGTCAGCCATCTAAACTGCCATCGAGACGACCGGCACATCATCCGATGTAAGAGACAGTTCCCCACAGACCCAGACTTCGCACCTTTCACTTACAACCAGACAAAGCACATCATTAGCAACCTCAAGCACTCATCTGCCTGTGGACCAGACAACAAAAGCAACATTCACCTTAAACTCCTAGGACCACAAGACATACAAGCACTCACCAACATATCAAACTACAGCTACTCACACAACATAATACCCAACATCTGGAAGCATGGCATTATCATCACTATCCCCAAACCCAATAAAGACCCCACGTTACCCTCCTCGCACCGCCCTATCACACTCCTCTGCACCCCCACCAAAGTCACTGAAAGACTGGTACTACAACTAGTTACACCTCACACACCGCTAGCTCCATCACATGGTTTTAGGCTACTACACTCCACAAACACTCTTCTTACAGACCTTACACAGAGAGTTTTTGATGGCATGAATTCAGCTAGGCCAACACACACAACACTCCTAGTCACACTAGATATTAGCAATGCTTTTGATGCCATCCCCAACCACAACCTCACAAAATATTCAGCACAAACATGCACAATAACACAAAAAGATGGCAGGGAAATTACTTAGCAGACATATGTGCACATGTAACATTTGCCGGTCAGTCTTTGAACATCAGAAACTTCACAAATGGCATCCCCCAAGGATCAGTTTTGTCCCCTACACTCTTTAACCTATGCATGCACAACATTTCCACACACCACAGATAAACATAGCTTCCTATGCAGACGACATAACACTTACATGTACACACCAAAATGCAAACACTGCTGCACACATCCTCCAGCCTTACCTCAACACACTACACGAATGGTTCACCACAAACAGGGTCAAAATAGCCCCAGCCATATTTACAGTGACCCTTCTCACAAACTGGACAGCAGAACACAGTCAAATCCCCCCCCCCCACACACACACACACACACAGTCCTTGGTGCAACATGCAATACATCAGTGTCATTTAAACAACACATTACAAACATTAAAAATAAAATAACAAGACTCAGTGCCTTGAGGTCACTTGCCCATACAACATTTGGACACAACAAAAAAAACACCACCAAAGTATACAAACAATATGTTCAGTGATGAATTATGCAAGCCCTGCTTAGGCTCCTAACCTCACTACAACACTCTACAGACCATACAGAACAAGGCCCTAAAAATAATCACAGGCTGCACAGCTACTACACCCACAGACCACCTACATCAAGAAACCAAAGTTCCCAAAGTCAAGGATCATCTAGATATGAGAGACACCCAAATTGTCACCGCAACCTCCACAAACCCACAACATCCACTACACTACATGGCAGCACAACCACGCACACCACGGAATGTCAAAACAACACCCAGCACGTGATATCACACACAAATACTGTACTGTCATCTCTCTCCCCCTCGCCTGCCCCAAACCAGCTTCCATAAGCATATCCATACTCAAATCACTCGCCGTTCCATTCAGTCACTTAAAGACAACACACAGCTGCATGCACGGCCTCCTGATATCCACCCTTCTGAATCCTGTCTCCCTCGTGAGGACAAGGTCCACCTAGCCAGGCTGAGATGTGGACATCATCTGGCCCTCCTAAGTTACTAGAAGAGGCTGGATGACTCAGTTGCTGATGCCTTTTCAGGATGTAACACAGCACCCCATGCTATTAAGCACATTATTGAAGACTGCATTGTACACAATCACTTATGCCTCCTTGAGAGCTCTGTGGGAAAGCCTGGTCTCGGCCGTGGCTTTCCTTAGGGACTTGGCGCTGTTTGGCCAGACTGTCTAGGGAACTACTACTACTACTACTACTACTATCACCACTACTGCTGCCGCTGCTGCTTAGGGATTAATATATTGTTCTTATTTCAATTGAACCCTTGTCGTGTAACCACTCGAGCCACTTCTTCCTCTTGTTCTCTACTGCTCTCTTAACCTCTTCATCCACAATCCTATACCTTTCTTCTTTGTTGTTATTCCTGCCACACCACACACCGCTTTAGCACTCCTAATTAATCAGTTCCTATAAACATTCTACTGGCTGTCCAGATCCATTTAATTCCAATTCACTGATTCTAGGTGAGGGATGCTTGGGTGGCAAGATGCAAGGTGCAAAAGATTCTCGGAGTACAGAAGACACACACTACACAGCTGGGAAACTGGGACGAAGCGGAGGTACAGAGGTAGCCTGATTATCAGGGCTATATGATGTGAAGGGGTGCCTGATTAGTCCAAAATCACGATGAATTCGGCAGAAACGAAACACAAGTACAGTACTGTACTATTAGACAGATTTATTTACCAGTAAATGTACACTTTAAGTAGCAGAAAGACCTTACCAATTCAATGTATATTCCTCCAGCTTGTTTCTGTAATTTTCAGACTATATTCAGTTTCGTAAATTACTTTTTCTTACTGAAAAATTTCCTCCCTGTTAATGTCGTCACATTCCTTAAGCAGTACCTATGATTGTTTCCAGCGCAATGGACGAAACTCATCGTACTCAAATGTGGGCTTCATTTCCCAACTGGAGATTAGGTTAGGTTAAATTATTAGGTGCAGTTAAGCTAGGTTAGGGCAGGTTTAGTTAAACACTTAGATTAGAACGGTGTCTTCTGCCATTACGTTAGTGAATCAAACAGAGTCGTCACACCAGAACAGCTAAAAACAGCGTGGAAACAGATTTAACAAGAAATGTTTATTTACCAACCCAGAAATAATCAGAAAAATATAACAGACTATCAGGATTAACTGATTTGGTAAGGTGCTTTTACTGCTTACAGCAAAGCGTATGTTTATCCCCTTCAATGTTCATGAGTTCAGAAATTTGTGTGCTCCCGTGGCAGACCTGGGAACCATTTTTTCAAAGTTATAAAATCGGTTTCTTTTTCTTACAGATGTGAGAAGACTTGTCTGGTACACTTGGTTTTTTCCCCTCCCCCCTGAACCCATTTTGTGATTTGCTATGATTTGTGAAAGAATAAAATTAGGGGGCATGTTACATTAGCATTTAAACATAAAATTAGGGGACACGTTACATTAGCAAATAAACATATCGGCGAAAACATCTGTGATGAAGTGGCCGTTTGGCTGTTTGGGATGGTAGAGTAGGGTTGTGTAAACATACCAGTGACCTTCGTTCCCTTCCCATAATTGTTCGCAATTTTTATAGCTCTCCCTTAACTCAGTGTCACTGACACTGGTACAATAAAGCTTTGTTCAAGGCTGGCAGCCATGAAGGGGTTAATGGAATACATTATTGTTTGTATCAATACTCTCTCTTTCACACATACACTTAAGAACAAACAATAGAATGAGCGATAAATGTACACTTAACTGTAAGGAGCAGAAACAACTGTGTGCTCTGTCGGTCCGAAATGTGTTGGGAAGCGCAACCTCAAATGAAGAATGTGGAACTGAATGTCACCTTACGAGAACACGTGAGATGAAAGTATTTTTTCTTAGAAAAATTTTTTGTTCCAAATCGTTCCTTATAATTGCGAAACTCATAAATTTTCGTGTAAGCATACAGCCTAATGACGTTATGAATTCAGTTCATATTTTTCTAGTTTGTTTTCTGTATTTTCCTGCCTAATTTGAGGGTGGTAAATTACCTTTCGCTGAAAGATTTCCTCTCTTATTATCATTATGTTCCTTAAGCCATACCTACAATTGTCTCCGGCATAATGGAAGAAACTTACTCATAATTTGGGTGCATGTTACATTAGCATTTAAACATATCGGCGAAAACATCTGAGATGAAGTGGCCGCCTGACTGCTTAGGATGGTAGAGTAGGGTCGTGTAAACGTACCAGTGACCTCCGTTCCCTTCCCATAATTGTTTTTAGTTTTTTATAGCTCTTCCTAACTCAACGTCCCTGACACTGGTACAGTAGGGCATTGTTTTAGGCTGGCAGCAATGATGGGGTTAATGGAATACTTTATTGTTTGTATCAATACTTTCACACATACAGTACATTTAAGAATGAACAATAAATGTACGAGGAAGAAATAAATGTATGCTCTGTCGGTCCGAAATGTGTTGGGAAGCGCGATATCTAACGAAGAACGCAGAACTGAATGCTAACTTACGAGAACACGTGAGATGAGTAATTTTTTTTCTGATGAACAGACATTTTTGTTCCATTTCATTCCCTAAAATTGGGAAAACCATTAATTTTTGTCTAAGCATTTGGCTAAATACTTTACCAATTCAATTCATATTCCTCCAGCCTGTTTTCTGTATTTTTCTGTTTTGAAGGTGGTTAATTACCTTCTTTTGCTGAAAGATTTTCTCCTTTATTGTCACTTTCTTTAAGCCGTACCTACGATTGTTTCCGGCATAATGGAAGAAACTCAGCATACACAAAAGTGGATTTAGTTTCCCAGTTTCCCAACTGGAGCCCAGGTTAGATTAGGTTAGGTTAGGTTAAATTATTAGGTAGTTAAGCAAGGTTAGGCTAGTTCAGGTTCATCAATTGCCTCACCAAACTCCACCCTACCACCCTTGTGATCGAGTTGTGAGCTTGTGGGGGGGGGGGGGACTCTGGTTTACCCATGCCTCACTTGCTAGCAACTGGATGTTTCCTGTTTAAACCGGAGCTATCGTACGGATAATTTTTATGTATTACTGTACCACTGAAGCATTCGGTCACAGCCCGGATATACGGAAAGTTGGATAACCGAGCTTCACTGTAGTTTCTTGCCTCACTATACATGATTGTGGCACTGCAGTCGGTTGCGCACCAAATTTGAATAATTTTCTCGCGGTGCTTTTTGTACCATCAATGCATACACCTTTCGTATAGGGGAATTTGTCCTATATTTTTTATTTTCGTGCCTTCAAATTTTCTTATATTGGGGCTTCGTTTATCGGGGACTCCCTGTACATGTATACATACATTCAGTGCACCTTTAATATGATAATATAATGAGGGACTTTCATGTGTCATCTGCTACCTAGCTGGTGAGCCCTATTTTGGTCCAAACCTAGGTAAGTAACATAACTATTGTCTATCTATCTATCTATTGCCAGACGTCATAATCCCGTAAAGGGTGGCCATTTGACTTTGAGTTATTTGTTTTACAGGGAGGGGCAGTAACCCTCCACCAACCCACTTGCTGACACGTAGGGAGCACGTATGAGTTGGTTATATGGTTACCACCCAGCGCTGTAAATGGTTTCTTGGCTTACAGGAAACCATTTGGCTTGTCACTCAATGTAAAGCCACCTGTAAAGGAAAGAAAAGCAATAAGTGACAAGAGAGATGGGAGAAATAGGAAGAGAGGACAACAGGCACAGAAAAAGAATGATAAAGGCTAAGGAAGAAGTAGGCAGCACTACATCAAGTGAGTGGATGATGGTCGCCACCACCTACCACCATAACTATTGTGACTATTCTATATGTCTGGATAAACCTACAAGAGTTAGCAACACTATAGACCATGAAAGTCACAAAAATACTCGTTGATAAAAAATATCATGCCCATGAATGAATACCTTTGACTGGCTATTATGCATATGCGTACATTGGGCTTCCATCCGGCAATCCTTTGCACACAGTCATTTCGTTGTGTTATTGATGAGGTCAGTGCAATTGGCTTTCATATCTACATTCATATCGTCTTTTTGAGTAAGAATAGTGCTTTCTTGAAGCTTGTCATTGCCTCAGGTTTCTGAAATTTAATATTTACCAAATACCACCACTTGACATCTGTTTCCATACGCCATAGGCGACCGTCCCCATGACGGGATAAAACATAGCTCACTTTTCTCAAGCTCTCAGTGAAGGCGGATGTGTATACGTTTCAATTACTAGACCATTATGGCGATTAACCAAGGTTTTGAAGTCCAATATTTGCATGATTCGTATCCTGTACCTTGATTTATACAATGAGGATACAAAAAAGACAATTACAAGTTAGCTTAGTGCTGCTACATGAGCGTGGTTACTTCTTCACTATGAGGACGTAAATCATTTTATTCTTTATTCCGACGACTTTGTTCAGCTCAGGAGAGACTGAACTGGATGATACAGTTTCATTAATCCCTTTCAGTATGAGTATTCTAAATGGTAAAAATATTTGGCAGCAAGAATAACTGTATATCATCAGACTGAAACAGTTAGGCTTCTGCCATCAATCTTTCAGAAGCTTACCTGATCATCATTCGGTACATGTTTTATGATATATTTTACCATCCCTTCCAAAAATTGAAGGAATATATATGATTCTAAATGGCACTGGAGACTTGGTATGACTTCTGTCTATATTACACATGCCACCAGAAGGCAAATTGTTCCGGTATGAATGTGTATTTTCTTGGGAGTATGCACTTACAGGGTAACAGGTTGCTAGGACTAAGAAGTGTAGGAACTATAGCAACTGCAAAATAAATGTTTGGTCACAGTGGTAAGAGTTTAGGAAAAAAGAAATGGCTAATACACTTTTATCACAAAAACATTGGTAACAGCATGTAGTGCTGCTCTCGGGTGTCTGTCCTTTCCTTTCCTCCTTCCTTCTTTCTTTCCCTCCTCTTCTGTCGTTCTTTACTTCATTTCTTCCTCTTGTTTTTGTCTACGGGTGACTACACTCCCTCTTCTATCTATCTTTCCTTCATTCTTTCCTCTTCCTTCTGTCTGTGGGTGACTTTACACTGAGTGAAAACCCAGATGGTTTCCTGTACACCTTAGGTTGCAGCCAACCACATTCTTCTCCAGCCATGTTTAGCCTTGGTCTGTTTCTATAAACACTCTCGGTAGCCTTTTCTCAAATCCGGGACTGTCCCTCTGTTACGCATGCGCGAGTGTGTTGGAGAAATGTTAAGAAGTAAAATTTACAAACTAATAAATTACAGGTAAGACAATGACTGTCACGTCGAAAGTCGGTGTTAAAAATGAATAATGATCAGGACTTCATATATGTATGGGATCGGCTACAATATCCAACAATCAAAATAGCATTTATGCAAAGAGAATTTGTGAAGTACTAACATTTAAGAAGCGAGTCTACCATCGTAACTCATGAAATAGCACAAATTAAAAAGATCATTCATATTGGTTATGAGTTTTCTAAGTAGCATTTTATTATTCTCAGTGATATATGCCATTACTATGTCTCACAGTTCGACAAGGGAGTAAAAATAACTCACAAATATTACATGCATGGTAACTGGGAAAGAGCTGCCATAGGACTGAATTAGCAGACAACGCGCTGAAAGTTCCCCATTAGTACCAAACCTTTGGTGTTAAAGCCGAACCCCATGTTGTTTGGTAATTTCCCATGTGTCTTTGCTCTTTCTGAACAAAGTTTGTTAGAAGTACAGCATCGTTTGGCTGTATAGTAGCACACAATAACATACAGCTAGCTCTAAATGGCTTTTTCTCAATGAATGCTTTGTTTATGGCTCCACTCACGATGCTGGTCACCCAGAGACTGATGTGGTGAGATGCAGAGGAGCGCATGTGTGTGGAAGTATACCATGACTGGTTGGTGTTTCCCGCGCATCTATTCTTTTACCAAACGAAAATTTGCCAAACAAAAAGTACATTCAGCCAGCTCAAAGTAGCTGTTGGAAGAGGATCTCCATATCAAGGGTTTACTGTATATCTATTTTTTGCCAGACGCCTCAGTCCCGTTTGGGGTGGCCACAAACAAATCGCCTCCACGTTGCCCTGTCCCCCGCCATTTCACTGCCCCCCTCTCTCATATACCTCTCCACCCCATCCCTCCATCTCATCCTCGGCCTCCCCCTCCACCTCACTGACATACATTCTCTTCGTCAGTCTTTCACCCTCCATCCTCTCCATGTGGCCAAACCACCTCAGTGTGTTCCTCATAACGCTTCCTGTCACATCCACATCCACACCACAACGCTTCTTTATATCCTCATTCGTCAGCCTGTCTCTCCATGTGACTCCACAGGCTCCTCTTAAATAACTCATTTCCACTGCTCTCACTCTTGACTTGTGTCCTTCCAACAACGTCCAAGCTTCACTTCCATACGTTAGAGTTGGTATCACAATACTGTCATGTAGTAACTTTTTCACTTCCATGCTCACTTCCCTGTTTCTTATCACTGCTTTCAAAGAACCAGCAACCTTTCTTCCCTGCTGTACCCTTTCAAGCACTTCACCCTCCAAACCTCCATCCTTACTCATCACGCAACCCAAGTACTTAAACGTACTCACATTTTCCAATTCCTCACCATCCAACCTCGCTGTACATTCACTGACTTCACCTCTCTCAAAGACCATCACTTTACTCTTCCCTTCATTCACCTTTAGACTCCGTTTCTTACACAGTCTCCCAAACTCATCCACCAAACCTTGCAGCTCCCCTTCGTCTTCGCTCAACAACACAGTATCATCTGCAAACAACAGTACAGGGAGTTTCCAAACACTATCCTCTCTCACCAGGGCCACTCCAACATCCACTACCCTACCTTGTACCTCTTTTATTACCCCATCCATGTACAGATTGAACAACCATGGAGACATGACATCCCTTTTTCAACCCAACCTTCAAAGAGAAAAATTCACTTAGTACACCATGCACACGCACTGCAGCCTTAGCACCATCATACGTACTCTTCACAGCATTCAATGACTTCCCATCCAGTCCATATATTCTTAATACTTTCCACAATCCTTGTCTATCCACCCTGTCATATGCTTTCTCTAAATCCATGAAAGCCGCATACAACTTTCCCTTCTGTAGAAACTTTTCCACTAAAGATCTAAGAATGAATATCTGATGTACACAACCTCTTCTCTTCCTAAAGCCTCCCTGTTCTTTCTCTAACTCTGTCAATAAGTATCCTACCATACACTTTTCCTGTTATACTAAGAAGACAAATGCCCCTATGATTACCACACACTTGTTTTTTCCCTTTTCCTTTGTACAAGGGAATAATTATACCTGACTTCCAATCCTCTGGGACTCTACCTTCCTCCCAGGCCAATCTGCACATCTTTCACATCCATTCTACTACTATCTCTCCCTCATGCTTCAGCATTTCACCACACACTCCATCAATTCCTGGGGCTTTCCCCAATTTGACTTTCTTCATTGCTTCCACAACTTCTATCCTACTGATTTCATCCTGTCGTCTCACCTCCCTCCTCCTCCCAGCCATTCCCCAGCCACCTATACTCGCATTACTTCCATCCTATATGTTCAACAATTCCTTAAAGTGCTCTCTCCATCTGCTCACTTTTTCTCCCATCTCCTGTAGTAATCTACCATTTTTATCTTTCACTCCCCTGCTAACCTCACTTCCACCCTGTCTTACTCTCTTCACCTCTTTCCAGAACATTATCTTACAGTCCCTCCACAAATTCCTCATCCACTCTCTGCATACTGTCTCTTACTAATCTTTTCACCTCTTTCTTTCTGCATGTAACTCTCTCTTCTGCCTCTCAACTTCTTCCACACCCCTATTTCTCATCCATTCATTGTATGCTTTCTTCTTTTGTGCCACAGCCTGTCTCACCTCTTCAGTCCACCACGCTGTTCCTTGCACCCCCCTCCGTCTTCTCTTCCTCCCACACACCACATCACATGCTGAACATATTTCTTCTGTGAATATCCTGCACACACCTTCCACGTCCCCCATCTGCTCCAATTCATATTTACCCAATCGTTCCTCCAGTTCTCTCTTATACTCTTCCTTTTTCTCATCCTCTTGTAACCTTTCCACTCTCCTTGCAACTACTCCTTCCTCTCGTCTTTCCCTTCTTCTATTTCTCCATCTTACTTGGATCCTAATTCTGGCCACCACCAAGTTGTGGTCAGAAAGTCCACTCCCCCAATCTCTATAAGGTCTTGCATCCATTAGACATCTTCGCATCATTTCATCCACACACATAATCAATCATTGCCTTCCTTTCATTCAGTTCACCACCCACCCTTCTCATCACTCGCCATGTATACCTGTGGATCATTTTATGACTGAAGAGGGTATTGGCTATCACCAACCCCCTCCCAGCACAAATGTCCACTAACGCACTGCCATTCTCATCTATTTCAGCAGGCACACCCCACTCACCAACTATTCCATCCACCTTCACATTCCCTACTTTACCATTCATATCACCGATCAAAAACATTCTCTCATTCCTTTCAAACTTTTCCATGCACACTTCCACATTTGTCAAGAACTCTTCTCTCACTCTGCTTGCATGATCTTGCGTTGACACATACAGACACACAATCGCCCACATTTGTATTCCAACTTTCAATTTTACCCACACAATCCTTGACCCAAATGTTCCATACTGTCTTATGCTCTTCTTCCATCTTTTACTCACAACTATACATACTCCTCCTTTTGCCCTCTCATTCTCACCTACTCCTGCACATATACTCCATCCATACTCCCATTCTCTCACACTCTCACCTCACAATTTAGTTTCAGTTATTCCGCATACATCAACTTTCGCACCCTCAAGCACCTGGACAATCTCTCTCTCTTTCACCTC
Organism: Coenobita brevimanus; assembly: GCF_032717465.1. Taxonomy (NCBI): domain Eukaryota; kingdom Metazoa; phylum Arthropoda; class Malacostraca; order Decapoda; family Coenobitidae; genus Coenobita; species Coenobita brevimanus. Next base: position 44,347,122 of record NC_136979.1, read on the forward strand.
ATCATTCGCACCCCTTACATTCCATGTTCCGATTACCTTGTCCTTTGTCCGGTCCTTGGTCGTCATCTTTTGGTCAGTCCTTGTCCAAGGCTTATTGTTTGTCTCTTTAGTTAGTTGTTTTCCTTCCTTTGCCCTCTCCTTCTCACCTACTCCCGCACACATACCCTATACATACATATTTTAATCCTTTGGCATTACGTGATGGATGGCAGGTGTATGTGAAGCGTATGTGTAAATAAAATGAGGTGAAGCTGGAATTCTGGGGACATGAATAAGTGTGCCATATCTGAATCGTGCTTCATCCTGTCATTAGATTGTGGGAGGGAGGGGGGATCATGGCAATTGGAATGAAAGCCTATTTTCTTTCTTGTTGCAGGAGGGTCTGAGGATGTGATGCTGGGCTGCACCTCGGGTTCCCCTCTGCCCTTCCTTGCATTGGAGCCGCCCATCTCAGACACTGACTACAACTTTACCTTGGACATCACCGAGGGAGTTTACGATCTCTTTGACTTTAACTTCTGACCATGTGCGCCTAGATATCTGCCAGTCCTGTGATGTAGTGATTTCGATATTTGCCCGTGCGTACCCTAGATAGCACGGTGAGACGTGATCTCACTAAAGGTTCTAATTGTACATCCCCTCACCCCGAGCATCACATCAAGGGTCTTATTTCTGGTTGACTTTGGAAATTTTGTTACACCTCTTTCTGCCATTTATACTGTGTATTACAACTCTTATCTTCTTGTGTTATTAATGCAAACCTTGTTGATATTAAAGCAATATTAGTAGCATACAGTGGAATGTAAAGGTGTAATATGCTAAATAACTTTAAGGAAAAGATGCTACAAAGCTTCCTATGCCACCTAGAAAATGCCCTGAATCTTTATGAGTTCAGGTTGTACCCCTGTTAGTTTGGGAGGCTTTCTGTTACCTCTTCTTTGGCTCTTTATAATGTTAACCCTTCACGTCCCAAATGCCTACCCTCTGTCTGTGTGTATATAGAATGCCTTAATCCTGAAAAGGGTGACCACAAATGAATTACAGTACCTCCATGTCACCCTGTCCTTTGCCATCAGAGTGGCTTTTCTTCTCACCCCATCCTTCTTTGTATACCTTTACATCCAATTCCTCCTGCTTGTCTCATGTCACACATACACTCTCGAAGTCAGATTGATTCTCCATTCCCTACCCAGAGTGGAACTAAATTGTGTAAAATTGCCTGAATAAAGCAGAAAGTGGTCACTGATTTTAAGGGTTTAAGGAAGAGGTGTCAGAAGGCCTCCAAGGCTGATGAGAATGTGGCCTTCTCGCTGAATACATGTTCCCAAGATATCACAAGAATCTTGCTAGCTTGTTTTATCATTATTTATTTTTCCTTTGTTTTGTATTTTAGTTAATTATTGCAAGTGCATGTTGTAGATGGGATGGCTTGTTGTATAGTAGTTTCTTAATGACTCATGAAGTTTAAATTATTTCTTTGATAGTGCTGTTCCTTTTATTTTCATATCAGTCACTTGGAATTGTGTGCAAGTGATTAAAGTTGACATTTTTCTGATATTTTAGACCAGTGTACAAGATTTATTTTAAGAAAGAATTGAATACCCTTACTTTTATACTTTTTGAGAATGAAGGTTTTTCTGTAAGAGGTGATCAGGAATTAAGCAAAAACTGAACATTTGTTTGGGAAGCATAGTGTATGACAACACATCTTTGCAATGTTTTCACTAAATTGTATTTTGAAATAAGTACTGTATGGTGCATTCCCTCTTCACAAACCCAAAATAACGTTTCATACTGTGAAACTATAATCTTTAGGATTGCATTCTAGTCAGCTGAGGAAGCTTTCAAACATTTCTTTCTTACACACTTATGTTGTGTATGACTCATAAGCATTCTCGTTTAATTGTTGTTTTTTACATCATGACTACAATACATGAGTTGTCCTGACCATGAGAGGATTAGTAATGACTACTCTTGGGATGTAATTACTTCTTTGATGAACAAGATTATCTGGCATTATCGCATCGTTTATAAGGCTCCAACATGCTTGCATGTTTCATCCTTAGTCACTCAAAGATGGCTCACCATGCTGCACGATCTCTGGCAGCCACCCTGTTCAGACCCTTATCTCTGAGGTCTCACATTATGACTTCGTTCCTGGTCTTTTTCAGTCTGCTTCTTTTAACCCAACCCCTGACACTCGCACTAATTGCTGTCATCCTTCATCCTCTCAATATGCTCAAACCATCTCAGTCTACTCGTTATCATATCATCAATACATTCAAGTCCCATTCTTCCAACTCATCAATGGCAGTCTTTCCAGCCATCCTCCTCCATGATCACTACCTCTTTCCTGTCTTCCCTGATCACTTCCATTCTTGATTTATCTATGCTTCCAGGTTCCTTTGCCTCTGTATACAATCTCTGTGCACCCCCCAGACTTAATTCTTATTCTTTCTTTCAACATGGCACTTCAGTAGAATATTAGAGGCTTCTGTACCTATTGTACAGACTTTCGTTTACCAATTTCTTCATATTATCCTTCTCTCTTCCTTCAGGAAACTTTCTTTGTACTTCCCTGGTTCCTTTTCTTTACTTTACTTTTCTTGGATCCTCTCCTTTGTATGAGACTGCCCTCCTTTTCTGCAATGGTGTTCCCTTTGAACCTTTGTTCTCCTGTCCCTCATACTTCTGCTCATGTATTTATCAGTGGATCACTGCAAGCTCGCTACTATATTCTTGTCTCTCTTCGATTTTCCATACTTTGCCTTGCTCCTTCATTCCCTTTCTCTTCCGGTTCTTGATGACTTCAGTTGCCAGCATTCCCTTTGGGGTCATTCTGATCACCACAAGAGGATGTGTATTGGAAGAGCTTTTTTTCTCATAATCTCATAATCCCTAACACTGGCACCCTTACTCACTTTGACCTTCATACACACTCCCTCTATTTCCTGGACCTATCTGTTCTCCTTCCATTTCTCTCTGTTTCCATTGGTTGGTATTAGCGATCACTTCCCCATTAAACTCCCTCTCTCCTCTTACAGCTTCCTGAAATTCTCCAACCACTTCTTATTCTAGCCCCACCTCCAGCACATAACTATCAGTCTGTTGCCAGATGCCTTAATCCCGTAAGGGGTGGCCACAAACAAATCACCTCCATGTCTCCCTGTCCCCTGCCATTTCACTGCCCTTCTCCCAGCTCACACACCCCTCTCTGATATACCTCTCCACTCCATCCCTCCATCTCATCCTTGGCCTCCCCCTCCCTCTCCCCCCTCCACCTCACTCACATACGAGTACACTCTCCTCATGTCTCTCGCTTTCCATACATTCAAGAGACTCTCCAGTAGAATCATTCCTTTCATGCCTCACAGTCTCTACATGCTCTCTTTATCACACCGCACAGCCGAAATCAAGACTATTTTGCTCAAATGCCACTACATCTCTAACGCTTCCACTCATCACAAACACTGTACGAGATGGAATTAGTTCCCACACCCTTGTAGCAAACTGCACATGGTCTCACTCCCTCTGCTTTGACATTACCACTCTTGTTTTATCTGCATTTACTCTCGGAACCTTGTGCCCCATTCCATCTCTCGATTTCCAAAATCTTTCCTCAGCCTCCCATTCACTCTTTGCAGTCAACACCAGATCAGCAGCAAATATCTCCTGTGGGAGTCCATTCCTGAAGTCATGTAAAAGATCTTCAAGTACCATGACAAACAGTAAGGGACTGGAGACTGACCTGCAATGACACATTCATGGAGAACTCATAACACACTCACCTGGGTGCAAGCACCTACATGCTTAGCAAAAACCACTCAAACGAGCCCACTTCACCGCCTCCTGGGAACTCTGTCAAAGGCCTTCTCCAAATTAACAAAACAAAGTACAGCTCATTTTTCTTTCCTGTATATTTTTTCCTGAAACTGCTGGACAGTGAATATGGCATCAGTGGTCCCATTGCCTGGCATAAACCAAAATTGTTTCTTGTCAGTATTCACTCTTTCCCCTATCATTATCTGGTTCACAAGCTTTTTGCCTTTATAATTTCTTCATTCCAGGGCATCACACTTCCCCTTAAACACATTTACTAGGACAACACTCTTATATAATCAGATTTATCAGATCAGCAACTAAACCCACTCCTATATCTCCTGAGGCCTTAAACATTTCAGCAATCAACCCAGACTCAGCTGCCGCCTTCTACAAATGTATTTGGCATTGGCTGGAATAGAATACAGCATTAGTAGTCCCATTCATGAGATGTCGATAATGACGTAGATTACATTAAGAACATCGTGAGAATATTAATGTTCCATATGCAGATATAAACGGAAAGGAAGAGTTGCTGGTGAGCCACCTTAACTGCTGGGAATACAGCCCAGTAACTTCTGTTCTATGCATAACTTTATATAATAACCTGGCCTCTGCCATGGCTAGGGGTAGAAGCACACTGATGCTGTACACTTTGCATTCCTCAAAGTTGAATCAGTCTAAGACTCCTTTAAACTTTGGTGGTTTTTTAGTAGTATATTTCTATGCACTGTTAGGAGTTTAGTTCTAGTTTTAATGGTTAATGGGCATGTGCTATGGTTGCTGAGTGCAGTTTCTTCCATCCTTACCTTTTTCTGTGGTCATTGTGAAGATTCTTCTATAATCATAGCAAAATTTATTTTTGTGCCAAGAATAGTCTGTCAGCATGACAGCTGTTTGGTAATGAATTCTAGTTTCCTGTAATTCGTCCATAGTTATTGAAGTTTCCACCATGTAATTTAGATGCCTTATACCAGGATGATGAGCTTTAGCATTTTTTACCTAAGTGGTATAATATCACAGTTGTGGGCAGAGTGTACTTCATTTTTCCACATACTGTACTCTGAACTGTTACGGACACTTCTATATATATATTCAGCTTTATGAAAGCAGATTGGATTTTTGGGATGAATAAGCTAAAAGCTTATGGTACCTTTAATGAAAAGTGGAAGTTATTAATGAAAATGGTTTTAGGAATACTGAATGTTTGTGATGAAGATGTAAAGTTGGTTTCTATGTGCTTTAACATGGGAGTCACCTTTGGCTTACATCATTATCATGATCATCTTCAGCACATTCAGACCAAAGCCATAGTGTTAGGTCCAGGTACAGAAAAGCTTTCATCCAACTAGTAAAGCATATATTTTGTCCCTGTCTTCATATATATATATATATATATATATATATATATATATATATATATATATATATATATATATATATATATATATATATATATATATGAATAATAGTATCATTCCTTTGACCTCATCTTGGGACTGGAGTAACTATAGTCGTTTTATTTTATGAAGGCAGTTTGGGTGGGGCGCTTTGGGCCTCACTCTGTTAGCTTTGTTGCCACACATGTGCTCTCTCTCTCTCTCTCTCTCTCTCATTTATATTAACTAATACTAATTGTCTGTCTGTCTATTGCCAGACGCCATAATCCCGTAAGGGGTGGTCATTTGACTTTGAGTTATTTGTTTTATGGGGAGGGGCACTAACCCTCCACCAACCCACTTGCTGACATATGGTTATATGGTTACCACCCAGCATTGTAAATGGTTTCTTGGCTTACATGAAACCATTTGGCTTGTCACTCGATGTAAAGCCACCTGTAAGGGAAAGAAAAACAATAAGATGTGACAGGAAAGATGGGAGAAATAGGAAGAGAGGAGGGTAGGCACAGAAAAAGAATGGTAAAGGCTAAGGAAGAAGTAGGCAGCACTACATCAAGTGAGTGGATGATGGTATTTTCTTTATTTTTTCTCTTGTTTTCGACTTTTTTTCCACACCATCCCCGAGGTAAAAGTCTATAGGTGCGTTTTTTATATGTAGATATATATATATAGCTTCCACGGCGGGAGACTGACAGAGTGTGACCCGCTCACGCAGGGCTGTCCCTCGTGTCACCACCTGACAACATCCCAAAAGCATTGCTGACATGTCTTGAGATTTATATTATACTATAGCTTTTTTATTGAATTACATCTATACAGAGTGTTTAAAATTCATTTATAAGTAGTTACTAGCTTAAAATAGGAGTGAGAGAGAGAGAGAGGTGAGCACAAATAATTACACGTGTGTCGGCGGCGGTGACAACAGAGCTAACAGTGTGAGGTCCCAGATCGCCCCACCCAAACTGCCTTCATAAAATAGAATGACTGTAGAACACATTAATGTATTGTTCTTGAGTTCATCTTCTGTCATTCCTGCCATGACTATTCTGTTATGCTAGCTTTTTAGGACTAGTGACCCACAAGGAAGTTAAAAATATGCAAGATGTTTTGGTAAGTGAGAAAGTAGTAAGGTTGATATACAGCATTGTACATGTAAATCCCAGTGGATAGGGGAAAAGGCACACTTCATACATAATCCCCATTTAAAAGGTACTAAAAGTTGGGAGTTGGATCCCCCACTTTCCCTTTACTTGCATAAGGGTATGGCACTATCCAGTATTTATGTTCCAAGCAGAGTAGTGCTTTCTACGGCTTAAAAGTGGGGAGGGGTTGTACTTTGGGGATTTTTCTCTGTTTCACATCACCCAAAATGTAATGGCTGTTGTACATTACCCCACCTCATACGAGCATGAGAAATTGGGTTAGGGTTATGATGATCACTTAGCACTGTTAAGTTTACCTTGTGGAAAGTCTTTGCCTTAAAGAATATAGACTGCCTTGAGCCGCTTTAGGTTGACTTGTTAATTATCAGTAATTATGTTCTATTACCAGTTTTTAGTTTAACTGGTACATTCAGTTTCATCAATTAATGTGAAATGATGTGAAGAAAAGGTTAAATGACAAAGATGAGGTTTGTTTATTTTAATGATGCTTTTTAAAAGACAAGTTGCGTGTTGGCAATTGATGATTGCATCAATTTTCACTGCCATATGAAAATATGACATCAAAATGAGTTAGAAATGAAGGATTTTAGTGACTCGGTGAGTTTACTTAACTCAGATATTGCTGAGGAGGGTTCATAAAAATCATCTCAAGAGCTAGGGGCATCGGAGTGATGGTTGAAACCAGAATTTAGTTTTATTGAATATTATTTTGTAACAAATTCTGTGATGAATATCAGTCGGTGATTAGCCATATTGGTACAGTACTGTAATTAATCTAAAGCCAGAGCTTTCCTTAATGCAATTTATATTAGTTAATTTAGCTACAAAACTCTTTAGCCTAAGACATCCAGAGTTTAAATTTTCTGTTCTGGGACATTCTTTGTTACAGTGAATGTTCTAGAAATGCCAAATGGTGTTCATACTCAAAACAGTACATGCATTGTTGAAGCAACAGGCTGCCTGATTGCTGGATTTGTCTGTCAGTACCTCTTCCAGTGAGATCCATTGATATGGTTTTTCTTTATTTTGGAAACAAAGGGGGGGAGGGGTTACTGAAAATGACAAATTCAGAGCCATACATATTCATAAGAGTATATATATATATATATTCGAAATTTTCCTTGAACATTAGCAAGAGAAATATGCACACTGTCAAGCAAACATTACCTGATCAGCTTTTTATATAGGCATATATTCATTGATCATATTCCCCTTTCTGGCACTACATTTCATACCTGCAGGATTGCTCATGCCAGAGAGATGTCATGGAGGATCTAGAGTTCATTTTGTAAATTCATGGTTTTTAAGTACAAATTATATTCATTCAGTGACACAGCTGTGAGGAGAGGCTCTTTTTGGGAATGGGAATACTTTGTATATACCAATATCACATTTCAATTTGAATTACTGAAAGTCTGGTGTAAACTTCCCCATGCAAACTTCTCACAGCGGTGCCATGCAACACATTTGTTATAAAGATGGAAATAAAGAGATATATGGATAAGATATGGTTTACATTTTATCCTATTGTCATGGGGATGCTCACCCATCCATTCACTCGTATTGCTGGTGTGAGTGTTTGCCCTTTCCTTTCTTCCATCCATCCTATTCTGTCTTTCTTTCTTTCACTCTTTCCTTTTTCTTATGCCTACGGGTGACTTTACACTCCCTCTTCTGTCTTTCTTTCCTTCATTCTTCCTCTTCCATCTGCCTGTTGGTAACTACACTGAGTGACAAGCCTATCCTTCTGTCTGTGCCTTCATCGCTAGCTTCCTTTCTGGTCGTTCTATAGCCGCTGTTGTAGACGGCCATCGTTCTTCTCCTAGATCTATCAACAGTGGTGTTCCTCAGGGCTCTGTCGTATCACCAACTCTCTTCCTTTTATTCATCAATGATCTTCTAAGCTGTACATCTAACCCTATCCACTCATACGCTGATGACTCCACCCTTCACCTTTCCATTCGGTTCCCGCAACGCCCATCTCAACAGTTACTTCAACAAACAAGGGATGAGGCTATGGCACACCTAATGTCTGACTGGGGTAAAAATAATATGGTTGTCTTTAATGCATCTAAGACTCAGTTCTTACACCTATCAACCCGACAAAATCTTCCACAGGTATACCCACTAATGTTTAATAATATTCAGCTTAATCCTGCATCATCCTTGAACATGCTTGGGGTTTCATTTACTCGGGACTTATCTTGGAAAGATCATATTACATCTCTTGTAAAATCTGCTTCCAAGAGATTGGGTGTGCTAAGCCGACTCCGCTCTTTCTTTACCCCTGCACAATTGTTGACTCTATACAGGGGTTTTATCTGCCCCTGTGTGGAATACAACTCTCATGTGTGGGGAGGCTCCCCACATACAGCTCTTCTCAATAGGGTGGAGTCAAAGGCTTTTCGTCTCATTAACTCTCCTCCTCTTACTGACTCCCTTCAACCTCTGTCTCTTCGCCGCACTGTTGCATCTTTATCTCTTTTCTATCGCTGCTTTAATGGTCACTGCTCCTCTGAATTGTCTGCTTGCATTCCTCCACCTCTACGACGGGCGCGTAGCACCCGTCTGGCAGCAAACTCTCATCCTTTTTCTGTCCAACTCTCTAATGCAAGAGTTAACCGTTACTCCCAGTCTTTCATTTATGCAACAGGTCAGCTCTGGAACTGTCTCCCTCTGTCTGTATTTCCTGCTGCCTATGATCTCCAGTCTTTCAAACGCAGTGTGTCCAGGCATCTCAAAATGATCGGATCTTGAATTTGGCTCTATATTGTGTTTTGTTTTTCTTTTGGAGGGAACTGTTACTGCGGGCTCGTGGCCTTTGGTTCCTCCTTCCTCGCATAAAAAAAAAAAAAAAAAAAAAAAATGGGTGATACGATATACTATGCTGGGTGGTAACCATCCATCCATCCATCGTCGAATCCTACGTTGCCCCATCAGGAGCGTAGAAGCCCGGGGTCAGGCAGTTGGTCCTGGCATTTAAGATGAGTCCTTATAACCAAATTATGGCACCTGGTGGATTAGTGGGTAATTAAGGTACTCCAATTGGATCGAGCCTGTGTAGGTTTATATCCATGGGGTGGTTGGTGTTTATTGCTCACGTAATGCCACTCAGTGGTGGGTGAGACTGGTCACTCATCTCAAATGTCGGGACCAACTTCCCTAGCCCCGAGTTCCTACACTTCTCATGGGGTGACAGGATTGGATGATGGACGCATGGTCAGCAGTCACCCACCAACAGGAGTTTTCTAGTGGTAAACATTAGCATCCTGAGATGTTAGAATGAGCAAGGTAGGGTTCAGAGAGAAAAGTAGCACAGGTCTGCTTGGTTACATGGGTCACATTCAAGCCTCAGGAAGCCTGATTTTAATGCGGAATGTAGGTTTCATTGCTATGTTGTACTGTGGCACAGGTATTTTTGTTATCCTTTTTCATGATAAACTTTTTAACTGCCTACAATTGTCATCTCAATCTTGAAAGGATGAACAATCTAATAGGATGCTAGTCACCAAGAAGCGCTATGGAAAGAATATAGAACTCCAGTATTGCCCCCCCCCCCTTTTTTTTAGCTAATGAAGTACAGAAAGCTGCAAAAGGGAAAAAAAAAAAAATACAGGCTGTTAAAAAGGCATAATGTCAGGCACACACACACACACACATTATATATATATATATATATATATATATATATATATATATATATATATATATATATATATATATATATATATATATATATATGATGAAAAGGCGACAGAGACAGAAATTAAATTAAGTAAAAATGACGGTCAGAGCACAAGAGCAGCGTATCAAGCCATAAAGGAGTTAACTGGGACTGAAAAGAGAAGGAAGGAAATACCTGTACGAGATAGAAATGGTAATTTGATGACTAAAGATTTGGATATAAAAGGAAGATGGAAAGAGCACTTTGAATCTGTTCTAAATAGACCAATCCCAGCTGAAGAGGACATTTTGCCAGCCGAGAGAGATTTGCAGATAGAAACAGGGGATATAACTTTGGAAGAGGTAGCAAAATCTATAAAGGAGTTAAAGAATTTTAAGGCTCCAGGTGAGGATGGAATATTCCCTGAAATGCTTAAGGTGGAAAATGATGAGTTGATGAATGCGCTTTTGAAACTTTTTAATGTGGCTTGGGATAATGGTGGAATTCCAGAAGAGTGGAAAAATGGAGTGATTATAAAAATACCAAAAAAGGGAGATTTAAGTGTGTGTGGCAATTGGAGGGGGATAACTTTGACACCTGTAGTTGCAAAAGTCTTTTCGAAAATCTTGTTGAACAGAATAGAGCCAGTAATTGATAAATTTTTAAGAGAAGAACAAGCGGGATTTAGAAAGGGTCGAGGTTGTAATGATCAGATTTTTATTGTAAGGCATCTAATGCAACAAGCTAATGAGATGAAAATGCCACTTAACATGTGTTTTGTGGATTTTGAAAAGGCGTTTGATAGTGTTTCACGTGGAGCTATGTTGAAAATTATGAGATTCTATGGTATACCAGAAAAGTTTGTAAATATTATTAGAAGCCTGCATGAAGGTACTTTTTGTAAGGTAATGGTGAGTGGTTCTTTGAGTGATCCATTTCAAGTTAGGTCAGGAGTGATTCAAGGAGGAGTTCTTTCGCCATTGTTGTTTGTTTTGGTTATGGATTATGTTATGAAAAAGGTTGTAAGGAGAACAGGTGCAGGAATTAACTGGAAAGAAAATAAGAAGCTGATGGATTTGGACTATGCTGATGATATTGTACTGATTTGCGGAAGTATTTACGAGATGCAGAGGGTGCTCGATTGTCTGGTTGAGGAAGGCGAAAAAGTGGGATTGGTAATAAATTGTGGAAAGACTGAAATTATTAATATGAACGTGGAGAACCAAATCGATTGTGTAATTGGGAATAATGTGGTGAAGAATGTAGAAAACTTTAAATATCTGGGAACGATTGTATCATCTAATGGATCATTAAACAATGAAATTGAGGAGACGATTAGACAGGCTTGGCGAGCTGTTGGAATGTTGAAATCTGTTTGGAATAATAATATGCTTTCGGTACATACTAAAGTGAAAATTTACAAGTCCATGGTTAGACCCATTTTAATTTACGGGCATGAGTCATGGTACAGTACAATTGCAACAGATCAGAAAGTATTAGTATTTGAGAATAAAATACTGAGAAGGATTCTTGGGGTAAAGTGGCAAGACAGAGTTACAAATGAAAGAGTAAGGGATATTACGAGAGTGGAACCAGTTAATGAATATGTGAGACTGTCTCGCTGGAAGTGGCTGGGGCACATATACAGAAAAGAAGGTTGTTCAATACAGGATGTGCCAGAGTGGATTGCTAGAGGAAGAAGAGGTAGAGGTAGGCCGAGGGAAACCTGGTTGAGGACAATGAAAAAAGAAGCAGGAGAGGAGTGTTGGTGGGATCTGAAGGAGATGGCAAGAGACAAATATTGGTGGAGAGAGTTCATTGAGACCCTATGCATCCCATGGGGTGCCACAGGAAATGATTGATTGATTGATATATATATATATATATATATATATATATATATATATATATATATATATATATATATATATATATATATATATATATATATTATATAAATAATAATGTGGTAGGTGGGAGCACTCACCATCCTCTCACTTGATGTAGCCTAATGCTGCTTCGGGTGTCTGCCTTTTCCTCTTCCTTACGTCCACTTATGTCTTTCTTTCCTTCGCACTTTCCTTATCCTTCTGTCTTGGGGTGACTTTACACTCCCTCTCCTTTCCTCTTCCTTCTGCCTATAGGTGACTCTAAATGGTTTCCTGTACTCCAGGAAACCGTTTACTACGCTGGGTGGTAACTATATTGAAATACCAAGGGGAGACCACAGGGAGGCATGGCAAGAGCCCGAGCAAGATGGCCATACATCCCCAACCACAACATGCCCCTCTTCCCCACAACAGAATCCATGGGAGGTACGTCTTCCTGTGGTGTTCCCCTTTACTCGGACCAGCGCTCACCAGGGTTGGGGTGGGACTTGTGTAGCAACAGTCTCAAGCAGGACTGCGGCGATGCCCACCGTGTTCGTCAGGGAAAGAACGCCCACCGTGCATCTTTCACCTACTGCCCCCTGTAGGACCATGATGACGCCCACTGTGCTTGTCGGGGAAGGGACGCCCACTGTGCTTCCCTCACCTGCAGCCCCTGCTGAGAGCAGGACCGCGGCATTGCCCACCGTGTTCACCAGGGAGAGGACGCCCGCCATGCTCCTCTCACCTGTAGTCCCAGGACTAAGCAGAACTGAGATGGCGTCCACTGTGCCCGTCAGGGAGGGAACGCCCATCGTGCTTTCCCCATCTGCAGCCCCCACAGGGAGCAGGACCACAGCGACACCCACCGTGCTCCTCTCACCTTCAATCCCAGGGCATAGCAGAACTGCGGCGGTGCCCACCGTGCCCACCAGGGAGAGAATGCCCACCGTGCTTCCCTCATCTGCAGCCCATACCGAGAGCAGGACTGCAGCAACGCCCACCATGCTCGCCGGGGAGAGGATGCCCACCGTACTCCTCTCACCTGCATTCCCAGGGTCTAGTGGAACCGTGGCAGTGCCTACTGTGCCCGCCGGGGAGGGATCGCCCATCGTGTTTCCCTCATCTGCTACCCCTGCAGCACCCGCCGAGGGCAATGCCCTTTGCTCACATCACTCCTCCAGAGGCCGAGCTGGATGCCCCTGCGGTTCTCCCCACACCCAAAAGGGTGGAGCTAGCTCCCTAGCGAAGTCACTGCTGGAGAGGGTCTGGAGCAGCCCCATAGCAAGTCTGGGGGTACGCTCACTACATCCAGCACCCTGACGTCACCAGATGCTGTCGGACTCCCGGAGTAGGAGACACCGCAGGCAGTCCCTGATGGCTTCTCAATGAAGGCAAGGCTGCAGCCCCTAGTCACCAAGGGACGCCCCCAGGACTTCTGGCCGAGGCCTTCCCAGACCAGCCAATGAACCGTTCTCCACCAGGGGTAGGTGCAAGGCAGCACGCTTACTCACCCTGTTCGGCCCCAGTCCTGAGGGCCGACACTCCTCCAGAGGCCCCTCCAGGGAAAGGCCTCCCTCTACACCGCTCTGCAGCCCTCATCTGACGATCTGGCATGTGACAGTGGTCCCGCGCCCCTTCAGAGAGTGCACATCTGACAGGACACCTCCCACATCTGGGTGACACCTGCAGTTACCATGTCATCATTAGTCACAACTCCTATCCCTGTATCTCCCCAAGTGTGTATAATCTACCACACTATTGTGCCCAGCTACTGCATGTTTTTATGGTAATATACATGTAAGATTAGTTAACCTGTGTTTTTGAGCCCCGTTCCTTTGGTTGCATGCTCTGGACCCAGTCATGGAAAGAACCCAAATCAGACCTTCGTACCCAGGGAGCAAGAAGTTGAGCTCTGAGTATATAGCATAACACTGGTGGCAAGAAATGGTTCTAGATCCGGTGAGAAGAGAGCAACTAGGACTGAAAAGGGAAAATCTGACATGATGGCAGCCAAACCACACATACGTTTACCAAAATTCCATCCTGAACAGTGCGACATAGATATATACATGTGTATGATTAAACCACTATTGGACATTGGATCCTAGCATGACAAGGAAAATATAGTGGTAACTCTACCCCACCTGGGAAAAGCAGTCTCATGCATTGCGTTGAAGATCATCCCTGAGCTGACATGGGCACAGTTCAGAGATCATAACTCAAGCAGTCACACCATCACTGGGAATAGTCGTACAATCATCCCAGCTCAATGCCCTCACCTATGATGGCAACCTGGATGACACTCTCAACCAGGCCAGGCGACTAGTCACTGCCACCTACCCGGAGGTCGACACAGCCACCTGGGAACAACACATTTTCAACACTCTGTTGAGGATCCTCCCCAGCGCCATACTTCACAACCTATGACCCAACAGGAGACCTTGACAGGGATGTTCAGCTCATCAGGCGTATTCTCGCTGCTCGCACCACCCCACAACACATCGGCTCAGTGAGCAGAGTCCCAACACAAGGCACCACACCCAAAACCACGGATACCCCCATCCACAGTTTCTCCAACATCACCCTCTATGCCCAGGGTGCTTCCCATTAAGAGGCACCCCACCCCTAAGGAAAATACCAACCTCATATCAATAAATCTGTGGGAGTTCTCAGCCTGTAGTCACCGGTGCCCTCTTCACGACATATGAGAACAGCTGAAAGCTGCTCGGTGCATACCAACCACCAAAGGTTGCCACAAGGTCTCCTCCATAGAGGACAATTGCGCCGAGATCAATGCACCCTCAGCCGAGTACTCTGATCCTGGGGAAGTAGAGCTCGAAGAAAAAGACACTCCACAACAGCTGGATTTTTAGGACCGCCCCCGCACCTCCCCATGGTGATGGGGGTCACCTCACAAAAATATCACCCCCCAGTCCATGACAAGATGAGACTGAATTGGGTGAAAGCGAGGCTACTGGTTGACACGGGAGCGGCCAGATCCTGCCTCTACTCCTGCCACACCTTGGTCTTCGGCCCACTTCTCCCCACTTCAGCTCACCTCGTAGATGCAGGGGATGGCCCCCTGCCTATACGTGAGGAAACTTGGGCCCTGCATGCCGATACCCATCAGAAAATATCAACCCAGCACAAATTCATCATCTTTGACTCAACCTGCCATGCTTACGATGTCTACTTAGGACTGGACCTCCTGCAGAAGTTACACACCAACATTGACTGTTACAAATGACGCCTCCAGTTTCAGAAGTCTCCAGACCCCCCATCCCAGCCACAATTCATGTGCACACCTATGCCTCCTCCCTCGCCCTGTCTTCCCCCCTGCCATGTCCTTTACCTTGCCCCCGATTGACCCTACCTTTCCCGCTCCCCCACACACCACTTTCCTGGCTACCATTGCCTCCTCCCTTACTATCATCCTCCCCCAGCACAAGGCCTGGCTTCACCTGAACAGGACCACCGGAACCTCCATCCTATACTCTTCGAACCTGCCTTCTGGAACCATCTCCTGTCTGCTGTCCCCCACCCCCCCACCTTCCTCCCCCCCCCACCACCATGTGCACCGGTTCTGCACCACCACCTCCCCTCGGTCCATCCTGCCCACCTCCCGCACCACCTCATCTCCACTCACCACCCATGACCCCCCTCCCGACTCCTACAACCGCTACATCACACTCTCCTTCTCCCTCCCATCGTCACCCACTCCCTCACCACTGGCCCCCTCACCTTCTACCCCTCACGCCACCTAACCTCCTGCCTCACTGCCGGTGCAAATCCCTTCCCCCAGCCAACCCCCTGCCCCCTTGCCACTGCCTCCCTCGACCCCCGCACCTCACACCACCTGCCACCCCGCCACTGCCACACTGCCCAAGCACACCAAAACCATCTACAACCAACACACACCCACACACCACCCTCTGCCACCCTTACTCCTATATCATTGCCCCCTGGCATCACCTCATCTCCCTCCTCCATCCCCAAACCCCCACCCCAAATGCCATCACCCAACACTGCCCACTACGCACCACACCACGCACAACCAGAGCACCATGAAGCAGCACTCCTACCTCGCCACCCATACCCACTGTAAAAACCACCATCACCCAATCCGGCCGCCTCTCATGACCTTCTGCCAGATACACCCCCACCCCCACCAGACTCAGTCACCCCCAGGCCCCACACCTCCAACACCACTCCCATTATCCTCAGACTACACCACGCCCAGCTGAAATATCCATCCACCCCTGTCCCTGGGGAAAACACCTGCATTTCTCCCCAGTATAAAACCATCACCCCTGCCTCTGTTGCCAGCATTCAGCTGAGACCACCGGAGGAGCAACCACCTACAGCCATAAGGATCTGATGCGCCACCTGGGCACTGACCTGCGGCAGGAAGCACCGCATCCATGAGCCTCATCACCTCCTCCAAACCCCCCGCACCAATTCCCAAGCCTCCACCCTCTACCTAACCTGCACCCCTCACCACAGCAAGAACAAAGCAACCACGCAGTGGATCACCCTCCTCCAACACCTGACCCCAGACCACAACACCAGCACCACCAAGACCTACTACTTCCAGCCATGGGGATGTGACTTTTCCTACCACGACGGTGGTGAAATAGCAGCCATGGCAACAGAGGGCATCACAACACCCCCAGGAGGTGACAACAGAGGGGTAGGTACGGCACGCTCGACATCCATATATGAGCATATGTCCCATGCAGCTGCACACCCCTATTCCACGAAGTGCATCCGGTGCGAACATCTCAGTCCAGGTCCGTTACCCTCCAACCGATCCTGCCTTCATCAGGATCAGGGTGGAGCTAATAAACTAGCTTCAGGCAGCACCCCAGTGACAGTCTGTAGCCGCACAATTAAAGCAACGGCCTGTAGCCATGCACCTGCAACAGCTTGTAGCCATGCACCAGCAACGGCCTGTAGCCGTGCAATTGTGACGGCTGGTAGCTGCACAACTAAAGCAATGGCCTGTAGCCGTGAGATTGTGATGGCCAGTAGCTGCACAGGCAAGAGACAGCCAGTAGCCGCTCATAGCACTGTCCACCCTCCCGGCAGAACCTGTGACGGCTGGTTGCCACACGCGGGGAGAGAAAGGCACGCCCTCTCTCTTTCTGCAATTGCCTCGAGGGACACGACACTGGTGATGGCCGGCAGCTGCACCAGTAGACAGAGGACAGCCAGTAGCTGCCTCTCACTTACATGTCGCCCCTCATATGGAGCTTTGGCGATGGCCGGTAACTGCACTTCCTCTGCGGTCCTGTCAGGAAGTCGGGCCCCGGTGACGGCCGATTGCCACACTGACAGGAAACGGACGGCCGGTAGCCTCCCTCCTTCCGTTACCCAAGGGACCTTAGCGACGGCTGGTAGCTGTGCCAGGGAGGGACGTCCTAAAAGCCCATCGCCCCCTGTGACTTCACAACCTGAGGAAGACTCCTTCTCGAGCCATCCCACCGGTGGCAGAGTAAGTCCCACCTCCAACTCCCCAGACCAAGGCAGCCTGCAGGAAAGCCTCCAAATAGAGGACTGGTGGAAAGGGCCCGTGCTGACCCCAGGGCTCTATTCCATCCAGCTGGCACCAGAGGGAGACCATCACCTGTCAGACTCCTGTCACCAGCAACGCCACAGCCCTACACTGACGGCAAAGCAGCAGGAGCAAGACAGCAGCAGGCAGGCTCTCAACGGTGCCCCTAGTACTTCAGGGCACGACCTCTTCAGTCCTGAGGAGGTGCGACACCCTTACCGCACTGGGTGCCTGCAGGAGTGCTTACAGAAGATATTTGGCCTCAGTCCCGAGGGCCAAACCCCTGTACCCAGCCCCTCCAGTGCAGGGCCCTTCACCGCCCCTTGCACCGCCCTCCCAGAAACTCCATAGTGTTCTCCCCAAGCTCACCGACGGGTGCCACAGCCTCCTGTCTATTGTCCCCCACCTTCCTTCCCCCCCCATGTTAGAGCAGTGTGCATCGCCAACATTTCCACCACTCCCCTCACGCTCCCCAGTGGATTAGTAGTCGGAGAAATGGAAGAGGCAGAGCCCTCTGCCTCCCCCCACCCTTGACCCCCCTGCCCTACTCCCCATCCCTAACCATCTCTCACCACACCAAACCGACAGCCTTCGACGCCTCCTCCTGGACTTCCAAGACATCTTCTCACTGGGACCAATGGACATCAGCCACACCACCTGCCTGTCCCATGAGATTCAGACAACGGGACCACCCACCTGCCAACACTCACAAAGAAAAAACACGAACCAACAGGATGAGGAAGACCGACAGGTCCAGGACATTCTAGATGCTGGTATAATATCACCATCCACCAGTCCCTGGTCCTCCCTCATCGTCCTCGTGAAAAAGAAAGACGGGACCCTGCGCTTCTGTGTCAATGACCGACGCCGAAACGATGTGACAACAAAAGACGCCACCCCTCTACCCAGAATTGATGACTCTCTCAACTCCCTGTATGGGGCAACCTGGTTTTCCACCCTCGACCTGCAGTCAGGATCCTGGCAGGTCCCCGTCCACCCCAATGACAGGCAAAACCGCATTTTCCACCAGCAACGAGAAGCACTGCGAATTTAATGTGCTCCCCTTTGGCTTATGCAATGCCCCAGCCACATTCTCAAGGCTAATGGAGTCGGTACTTAGCAGCCTTACCTGGGAAATATGCCTAGCCAATTTGGATGATGTGATCGTTTTCAGTAAAATCTGGGCCGACCACCTCCACCACCTACGACAAGTCTCCCTCAGGATTCGACAAGCTGCTTTGACCATCAAAATGCATCCTGGCCCAGCGTTTCGTCTCCTTCCTGTGGCACGTCATATCCAAAGAAGGCATAGCCCCCGACCCGAAAAAACTGTAGGCAATAGCGGATCTCCCCCTACCCTGGAACGTGCACAAGGTCCGTGCATTCATCAGCCTGGCATCATACTACTGACACTCTGTGAAGGGTTTCACAAATATGGCCAAGCTGCTACACAACCTAATCAAAAAGGGGGAGCCTTTCACATGGACAGAAGAGTGCACACAGTCCTTCAACACCTTAAAGGACAAACTCATCGCCACCCCTATTGTGGCATTCCCAGACTATACCCTTCCTTTCTGCTTATACACTGATGTGTCACTAGTGGCAATCAGGGCCATCCTAGCCCAAGTGCAGGACAGAGGAGAACACATCATTGCCTGCACCAGCTGCATGCTAAACCAGGCTGAGAAAATCTACGCCGCCATGAAGCGGGAATGTCTGGGAATCATTTCGGCCCTGGAATACTTCTGGGCCTATCTGTTGGGCACCCATGTCACCATCATCACCGATCACCAATCCCTGCAATGGTTACAACAGTCGGAGACACACAATACCCAGATCATCCACTGGAGAGAGACCCTGGAAGAATTTAACTTTCATATAGCCTATCGGCCAGGCAAACTCCACACAAATGCCGACGTACTCTCCCTACTCCTCATAAACTCCATCCACGCCACCTCCATGCTCCTACAACAATGGCAAGCAAAAGACCACCCCACCTGGATGTGCGCCCTCGTGTTTTCCGAACTACAATGGCAACCATCTGTGCACCCACTCAGGACACATCACCCTAGACCCAGACACCGCCCTAGACACTTCAACTCACCACCACTTTGACAACGGGATTCACCTTGGCGCAAAGAAACTGCTGCAAATTTTCAATGATATCTAATGGGCCCCCAACCCCTGCCAACACGCTAAGCAAGTCGTCCAAACATTCCGAGCCTGTGCCCTGGGTAAAGTCACCACCAGGACACTGGGCCTATCCAGTAGCATCCTAGCCAGCAAGCCATGGCAGCTGCTGTCAGTAGACTCTATGTCGTCAGGCCTCTCCCACCCAGATCCAGCTACAAATACGTAATAACGTTCCTGGACACATACTCCAAGTTCCTGATTGCCTGCCCAGCGAAAGAACACCACGCCTTCGCTGTCGCAGATGCACTAACTCTCCACGCATTTCCCTACTGTGGCATTCCAGAGGCCCTCCATTCCTACAACACCCCAGAGTTTACAAACAAGGTGTGGACCAAACTCTCCACCCTTTTCGGTTAGGAAATCTCCCATTCCTCACCATATTGGCCACAGGAAAATGGCATCTGCAAATGGAGTCACTGCACCCTACTGAACCAGGTGCGGACCAGAATACAAGAAACCCAAAATGACGATTGGCTGGCACACATCAAGATCGTGCAATGGGGCATTAACTCCTGCCCCAGCGAAGATGGCATCACACCGCACGAGTGAGTATTCGGCGCGGCATCTGTACTCCTGCCCCTCCACCACCACTTCCAATCACCTGCCAGCTCCCCCTCCTCCGACCCCCTTCACCATCTCAAGCATAAACTCCATCACCTCCAAAATACCCAAAACCTGAAACCCGACACCTCTGCAACTAACCCCTACAAACCAGGCGAATCTGTCATGGTAGCCACGCAGCCGACACCAAATAAACTAGCTCCACGCTACACTGGCCCCTGCACAATTGTAAAGGTTCCCAACCCATACCAAGTCACCATTCAGTACCATGACACCACACACACCTACCGGAACCGCCACATGCGCCACTTTCACACACATCCAACACCACCACCTCGCCACCCTCACCTGCCTAGTGCACGCCCCACTCCCCCACCTGACCCCGATGACTCATACTCCTGCTATCTCTCCGCTTCCCTATCCTCACCAACACTTCCGCCACCATCACCACCCCTACTCTGGACCCCTCCCCTCCCCTCACACCCCCCTCTCACCTCTAACGACCTCACCACACTCCTCCTCTACCACGCCGCCACCACCAAGCCTGACACCACGCGGCCATCCGATGCCATCACGCCCATCACTGTCACCCACTCCTCACTCCACCTCATTCCCTGCTCCCATTAGTCACCCCGACTCCCCATCCCCCACCCCAATCCCCACCCCCTCACTACCACCTACAGTCACAACTCCACCAACCCACCCACCAGCTGCCCACTCTGTCCACATGCTGCCCCCGGCCACGTCGCTTCCTCCACCAAACACTGCTGCTTCTCCACCACCTGCCTGGCCCACCCCTTCATGCCCATCACCATCACCACCACCCCGAATCACAACACCCCCCGTCAGCACACCCACCACACACCCCTCACCTCCCACGCCAGTACTTACCACCACCCAGACTAGATTGGGCTGCCTATCCCACCCTCCACCCAGATACACCTTAATGGCCTCCCCATCTTCCACCCCACCCCCTAATACCTCCCCTCTCACCCTCAAAATCCAGCATACCACGTGGGACATCTAAGTGGCCCGCCTCACTAAGCCACTTAGGGCGACCCCTGCACAACCTCTTAAAAGCAAGGCAACCTCACCTATCTCCCGTCTGCAGCCGGACACCACACATCACCTCCCACATTCCCTGCCACCCGAGATGAAAATCAAGCACGTCATTTGGACTCCGGCCGGAGGACGCAAGCAACGCCTTAAAGGCACGACCCAACTCCTCCACCTCCTCCAGCAAATGCACCTACCATCAACGATCACCATCGTGCATTGCCCACATCAGCAGAAAAACCAGCACACTCTCCACTGGACAGATCTACTCCACCACCTCACGCCCTCCCATTGCACCCCCACCATCGATGTTTACCATCTCCAGTTATGGGGAAGTGACTTCCACCCCCGTGGCGGTGGTGAAATACCCACCCTGTGGAGCCATCCCGACACCACCATCCCAGGAGGAGGACATGGGGAGGTAGCCCCCACCCCAAGAGGAGGCAATAGGGAGATACACCAGCATTCCGCACCACAGCACCATATATCCTCTGTGACCCAATGCCCCTCTTCCACACAGCTGGACCACCAAGATGTACTTTGATCAAGTGTGTTACCCTCTGACAGAGAGAGCACTCACCAGAATCGGGGTGGGACTTGCCCTAGGAAAGTCCCAAGTAGCCCCTCAGATGCAGAGTCCACAGGACCTGCCTTCACAAGAAGGAGAGCCACAGCCAGTGCTCACAGTCCTACTTCACCCCAGGGGAGCAGCGGCACAGTAGTATCCACCAGAACTACTGTAGGAGAAGCGACCACCGGATCTCCTTCTGCCACCCACCTCCGGGAGCAGACATCTCAGACCGTCACC
Source organism: Coenobita brevimanus (assembly GCF_032717465.1). NCBI lineage: Eukaryota > Metazoa > Arthropoda > Malacostraca > Decapoda > Coenobitidae > Coenobita > Coenobita brevimanus. The sequence continues at coordinate 44,369,211 of NC_136979.1, forward strand.
TTGACGACCTTCGCCTGTGCTCCCCAGGAGGATGGTGGGCCCTGTGGTAGTATCCACTAGATCTGCCACCGGGGCAGAAACCATTCCGGTCGTCCCCCAGCTGCACTTTCCCCCGAGACCAGGAGGGCAGCAGAGTCCACTGGACCTGCCGCAGAAGACAGAAGACCCACCAGGACTTCTCCTTCTGTTGTCCCCAGGACAAGTGGTCCCCCAGCAGTGTCCTCCAGACCTGTCAGCCCGAGGGAGTATCCACCGGATCTCCCTCGACTGCTTCCCCAGGAGGGAGCCTGGGAAGTGTACCCTGGACCTGCCAGGCAGAAAAATGTCCTTCGGACCCCCTTCCTCTGCCCTGACGTGGAGTTTCAGCAGGGACCATCAGGCCCACCAGGCTGAGGAACAGGCCACCGGTCGTTCCTCCTCTGTGACTCCGAAGGCTCCCTACGAGGATACCGTCTCTAACTAAGCCCACCCCCCCTGTAGCCGAGCAAGATGCCCCTCCCGCTTCCCCCCCTTCACAAAGAGTGGAGACTGCTCCCCCACAGGACCTCCATCAGAGAGTATCTGGGACAGGAACACCCTAAGGCCATGTGTCTTGTCTCTGCAGCCCAGCCCCCGATGCCCTCAGCAACTGACGGACTCCCCCAGGGTGAGCGGCCGCAGTCCACCCCTGATGGCATCCTCCTCCAGGTGAGACCACAGTCCCCAGACAACAGCAGGCACCCTGCAGTGCAACCCTGATGCCCCCAGCAGCTGGCGGACTCCCCCAGGGTGGGCGGCCGCAGCCAACCCCTGGTGGCCTCCTCCTCCTCCAGGCAAGACCGCAGCCCCAGGACAACGAAGGGCATCCGGCGGCCGGCTCCAGGCCCGGACCAGCCCAGGTCCATCCCCAGGACTCCCACCTCAGCCACGGACAGGTGTTGTGCTGAGCACCTCCTAGCCCTGTTGGCCCCAAACCAGAGGGCCACCACACTCCTAGGGCCCCCACCAGGAAAGGGCCGCCCATCACTCCACCCTTCAGCTTGACCCAGACCCCACACCACGCCGAACGAGACTCGCACTGGGAACACACCCTGGATGGCCCTCCTCCCACACCGCGCCGCTACCTGCAGCTCTTATGCAGCATAGTCTGGACTCTGACTCCTTTGGTCCAGATATGGTGTGGCCTTGGGTAAACAGACAAGGAGGGGAAGTCCAAACGCCGACTGCTCAAGTATAATAAATTACATAATACAGTCCATGACCAAACCTAAATGATACAGAAAACTAATATGACACAGAGAAATATACCTTACATTGAATATCTCCACCTAGTTCATATAGAGCATTGACCAACACACACAGAGATATGTACGGAATATTTCCACACGACAATACATGTATACTGTATCTCATACAGTATGTCAGGTGTGTCCTGTTCCCGTATGTATAACAGACAGCGTGTGACAGGGATGGAATTATATTCTCACTTCATAACACATTCGCGTGACATAGACGGCACCTTATACTAGCTATAACACACCCACGTGACATAGACGAGATCTAGGCTATCTTATGCCCACATGACATGGGACGGAAGTATATACACATGTTACCTACTCGTGTGACAGGGATGAAGGGTACTATTGTTGCATAGTATCTCTATGTAGGCCAATCACAGAGAGTAAACCCTGAGTGTATGCACTTGGTGTGTACAGAATAAGACTAAAGGGGGGGGGGAAGACGATATACGACAATCACAGGGGCAGGGGCTCGACACTGATACTTAGAGGCAGTTCACCGTGTATTGCACTAGGGGGGGTGAGTCACACACTCAGGGAGCAGCCGGGGCCTCTCGCCTTGTACCAATACTAGTAGTCAACGTGAATTTCCCCTGGGGTAGCTATTTCACTTGTCCAAGCAAAGGGAGGGTAGCACTGGGGACACTGGGGAGGATCTGTTTCACATGGGATCGTACATTAACACCACCAGGGACGAAACAACAACCTTAGAGTCTTTCTACTCACGGGTATAGGCAGAGAGGGGCACTAGAGCGTTCTGGGGAGGAGGCCTCTATACTGGCAGCCGCAGGTGGTGGCCGGGTGTAGGGGGTGGGCCGTCAGGAGTGTGCTCTTGGTGTAGGTTGCTGTTGGAATCACCACGTGCCCTACGGGAGCTGATGGGTGGAGTGGTGGGTGGCCCTCTCTCTGTAGAGGCCCTGGGCGAAATGGGGCCCTCGGAACTGGGGCCGAATAGGGCCAGGAGGCGCGCAGCACAGTGCGATTTTTGTCGTGGTGGGAGTCCTGGGGGTGGACCTGGCCGGGCCAAGGGTCGGCTGCAGGTTGGGCGGCGCCCTTGAAGGGCCGCAGTCCCATCCGGCAGGGGCGGCTGTCATGGGCTGGCTGTGGCCACCTACACCAGGAGGGGTCCAGCGGCTACGGTGGGCGGGAGAGGTGGTTTGCCTGCTCTGGGAACTGTGGCCTCACCTAGGAAAGAAGGCCGTCAGGGGTGGTATACGGCTGCTTGCTCTGGGGGAGTCTGGCAGCACCCGTCAGTGGCAAGGGTGGAGCTGCAGCGACAGGACACCTGGCCTTGGGGTTGTCTTGTCCTGGCTGGTCTCTGGCGGGGTACCTGCTGGGGTGGAGCAGTTTCCACTCTCCGGGGGAGAGGGGCGCCTCGCTCCACCACAGGAGCAAGGGGTGTCACCCTCAGCAGGAACCCCGTGGGTCACGGAGGGGGAGTGACTGGAGGTCGGCTCCCCTGCTTGGCGAGCCTGATGGTCCCTGCCGGAACTCAAGACCGAGGCATGAGAGGGAGACCCGGTGGGCACTCCTTCGGCCAGACAGACCCAGTGGGCACTGCCTAGGTTCCTACTCGGGACAGAGATAGAGGGAGGTCCAAAGGATGCTCCCTCGGGTGCTGCTTGTCCCGGGGATGGCGGGAGGGGCAGGCCCAGTGGGCACTCCTGGCTAACACCGCAGGTCCGGTGGACTCTGTCCTCCTGTCGTAGGGGGTGGGGCACCTGTCCCAAGGACGATGGGAGGGGGAGGCCCAGTGAGCACTCCTGGCTGATGCCACAGGTCCGGTGGACTCCGCCCTCCTGCCATCGGGGCTGGGGCAGCTTGGGGGGATGACCGGTGGTCTGTCCCATGAAGGCAGCTCCAGTTGAGTCTAGCTCTGGGCCCGCCTTCCTCCTAGACAGATCCAGCGAAGGTTGTCTGTGAGATGTGCCGATGTGCTGGCTCCTGAAGGTGGGTGGCGGAGGGTGGAGAATCGATGGTCACTCCACCCACAATTGGTCTGGTGGAGGCTACTGTGCCACTGCTCCTCTGGGGTGTAGCAGGACTTGAGGCTCCGGTGGAGTCCTCTCCTCTTGTGAAGGCTGATCTGGTGACACGGTGTCTTAGAGCCTGCTTGGGACTTGGTTGTTGTCACCCCGATTCTGGTGAATGCTTCCTCCACCGGAGTGTAGTGCACTCGGACTTTGTACTGCCCAGTGGTCTGGCTGTGGGGAAGAGGGGCGTCGGGTCACGGGGAAAATATATTGTTCCTGCTTGGAAGGCTCGGAAGGCAGAAAAGCCTCCCCGTCATCTTGTAGGGTGGGGGTCACGTCCCTGTACCCTCCTCCTGGGGTGGTGGTGTCTGGCTCACTTCGTTGCGCAGGTATTTCAGCGGCTACATGTGCTGTAGCCCTGGGCGTGCCCCTTGCACTCACCGCCGACCAGCCTACACTGCGAGTTCCAGTGCTACAACCCGTGTGTGAACCCCTCCCCCTAGCCGAGAGTGTCGCATCCCTGTATGTCATAGATCTGTACCAAACCCCCATGTGATTCCCCTGAGTGCATTCCCTTGTGTGTCCTCTTCCCCTCCTTTGTGGATGACTCCCCCCCCATTGCCCCATAGGTAATACCCATACTCCCCTGTGTAATGCCTCTGACCCCTTACATGTGTATCACAACCACTATGCCTTACGAGTGGTGACACGCAGTAGCCTAGTGCAGTGGAATATCCACCCAGCGATCCACATATGTCCATGTAACAGACCCGTGTGATATATCTAATCGAGAGTATTTTTCGGTGTAGCAAACCATCACTGGGTTGTCGAGCGTGTTCTTTCCTCTCTGTGCAATACATGCCTGACCTGAGTCTGCGTTCTATGCATTGTAATATATAATGTCTTGTATTATATTTCGTTCGTACCACATAGGTGTATTGTATTGTGATATACAGTGTCCTGCATTATATTGCGTTCATGCCCTATGTGCCTTGTATTGTGATATACCTAGTGTCGTGTGTCATATTTTGTTCAGGCCACCTGTGTGTAGTGTATTGTGATATATAATGTAATTGTGTTTTGTTATCCTAGGTGTTATTTGGTCGGCGTCCCGTCGTAATAACACCTAAGGTATAGCTGGGTTCCCTTTCTAGACTGGAGCTTAGATACAGTATGAGAGGAACAGGGCATAAAAACACAGAGCAACAACCTTACACGTATATTACCAAATTCTGGATACAGGAAGCTTGACTTTGTCCGAAGGCAAGTAACTGGAATGGAGAGGCGTTTATAAGTTAAAAGTATCTCGCAGGATACCGACAGACAGATACACGGACACTGCTCTTAAGACAAGTTGTGACTACACTTTATTCTAGGGCTCCTGGTTTCTCATATTATTTCTATAACTGTCCCGCAGTATGCACTGGTAGTGTCTTTTCTTCTCACTACATTTTGGCTGCGGTACCACTGTCACTGTACTTTATACTTGTGCAGTCACGTTTACTTTCACTGTCACTGTACTAGATGCTCAGGCAGTCACTTTCACTTTCACTCGTGGGTAGGGAGAGATAGATCACAGTCACTATAGGGATATAGGGCGGGGGAGTGGGCCAACCCAGGGGTAAGGGGGTGGCGGCTCACAGGCAGCGGCCCAGAGTTGGTGGCGCCCCTTCAGGTGCGCTCCTGGTGAGGGGCCACAGGACTACCCGTAGGGGCGTCGTCCTCCTGGATGGGCTGCAGTCTGGTGTGTTGAAGGGCCCCACACTGGAGGGGCTTGGTACTGGGGTCTGGCTCTCAGGACTGGGGTTGAAGACTCTGTGAAGGCGTTCCTGCAGGCACCCGGTGTGGGAAGGGCGTCGTTCCTCCTCCAGACTGGAGAGGTCACACCCTGGGGTGCTGGAGGCTGTGTGCAGGGCCCGCCAGCTGTGGTCTCGCTCCCGCTGCTTCGCTGTCAGGGTAGGGCTGCGGCATTACAGGCAGCAGTCCAACAGGCATGGGTCTCTCTCTGGTGCCAGCTGGATGGAGTGTAACCCCGGGGTCAAGATGGGTCCTCTCCACGAGTCCTGGATAGAGAGGTGTTTCTCCTGGAGATTGCATCAGGTAGGGGAGCCGAGGGTGGGACTTGTTCTGCCACCGGAGGGGCGGCTTGAACAGGGGTCTCCCTCAGGTGGGGAAGTCGAAGGAGGCAAGGGGCTTTTAGAGCGTCCCTTCCTGGCATGGTTACCAGCCATCGCCAAGATCCCTTGGGCAACGGGAGGAGGGTGACTACAGGTCATCCCTGTCCCATAGTTGATGGCTGTCACCTGGGCCTGACTTCCAGGGTCTCCCTCGGGTTGTGGAGTCACAGGGGGCAAGGGGCTTCTGAGGTGCCCCTCCCCGGCGCGGCTACTGGCTGTCGCCAAGGTCCCTTAGGCAATGGGAGGACAGCAGCTACAGGCTGTCCCTTTCCTGTCGGTGCAGCAGCTGGCTGTCGCTGTGGCCTGACTCCCTGACGAGACCACAGGTGAAGTGCAGCTGCCGGCTGCCACCTGCCTGCAGGCATGGCCACAGGCTGTCGCCGAAGTCCTGTATGAGGGGCGACATGTAGTCAAAGAGTGGTTGCAGGCTGTCCCTTGCCTGCTGGTGCGGCGCCGGCCGTCACTGGTGTTGCGCCCCTTGAGGCAACTGCAGAAGGAGAGAGGATGTACCAATTTCTCCCCATATGCGGCAACCAGACATCACGGGTGCTGGAGGGGGGGATAGCAGCACTAGGAGTGGCTACTGGCCGTCTCTTTAGGGCACGGCTACTGGCCATTGCAGGGGCATGGCTACAGGCCGTTGGCTTAGATGTGTGGCTACCGGCCGTCACAGCTGCACAGCTGCCGGCCGTCACTGGGGTGCTGCTTGGAGCTAGTTTTATAGCTCCATCCCGATCCTGATGCAGGCTGGTTCGGTGAAAGGATAATGCACCCAGACTGAGGTGTTCGCGCCGGCTGCATTCCGGGGAATAGGGGCGCGCGGCTTTATGGGACTTATGTCCATATTGCGCGAACGTCGCGCGCGCCCTGTCTACCCCTCCGTTGTCGCCTCCTGAGGGTGTAGTGATGCCGTCGGTTGTCGTCATTTCATGTTTTATATTGTACTGTGTGACTGTGTCAAATAGTATACTTGTATTTTATATAGTATTGTCCATGTACTTAAAGTGAACAGTTGTACTCTGTAAGGTAATATACGTGTAAATCTGACCAGCCTGTTTTTGAGCAATATCCTTTGTCTGCATACTCTAGCCAGGTCCTGAATAACCCAAGTCCCGCACCGTATCTGAACCCAGGAGTTGGGCGAAGAATATGTTGCATAACAGTTGATCTGCCGAGTTTTTATACCCTGTTCCTCTTGTAGTGTACTCTAGTTCTGGTCGTGAAAGAGAACCCCGCTCAGTAGCTAGCGTTCTTAGGTCGAGAGGTCGACCTAAAAACACCTAGCATAAAGAAGAGAGAACCTGTATTTTTACACAGAAAAAACATAAAAGAAATTACCAATATGCCGGGACTCGAACCCGGGCGGAGGGACGTTGGTTACAAGATTGTGACAACGTGGGTTAACTTTTACCTGGTCGTGGTGTACTGATATGCTGCCTGGCTCTCACCTGAGAGTCCTGGGTTCGATTCCCGGCATATTGGTAATTTCTCTGACCTAGCATAAAATTTAATGAAGACAGCTATGAGTGATGCTACATTATAATTCAAAATCGACTACAGCGAGGCAGAAGCAAGTTAATTATTGACTAAAAGTGCAAATTATAATATCCAAAGCCTACAATCTTAAGTGAACATAGACCTTGATAGTTCCTGATGAAAATTAGTTAATATAATATTAATTAATATTAAGTATATTTATAGAATGACGGGAATCGTCTTGGGTGCGAACTGACCTGACGCGGAATCGTCTGAATGTTTGGACGGCGAATGAAAATTTCGGAGTGTCCTCTGCTACCTACTGTTGAGCCCTAACTCGGTCCTAGATCTGAAAAAAATAACTATTGTGACTCTTATGGCTGGATAAACTTACGAAGTTAGCAAAACTATAGACCATTAAAGTCACTAAAATACTCGTTGATGAAAAATATAACACTCATGAATGAATACCTTTGACTGGCTATTTTGCATAATATTATGCGTACATTGGGCTGCCATCCGGTAATCCCTTACACACAGTCATTTCATTATAAAAGCATTTCTAATGAGTCCAATGGAATTGGCTTTCATATCTACATTCGTATCGATTTTTTGAGTATGAATAGTGCTTTCTCGACGCTTGGCAGTGTCTTATTTCTCTTAAATTTAACATTTGCCAAATCTCGCTACTTGATATTCCTACGTCATTGGCGACCGTCCCCATGGCGGGATAAATCATGGCTCTTCGCTAGCTGTCGGTACAGTCGGGTGTGCCTAGCGTTTATTTACCAGACCATTGTGGCGATTACCGAAGGTTTTGAAGTCCAGTTTTTTTTTTTTTTTTGTATGATGTACCTTGATTGATACAATGAGGGAAAAAAAAAACAATTACAAGTTTAGGCTAGAGTGTGTGCTGCCAGTCGCCAGATGAGCTTAGGTATGTTTTCAGTCTGAGGATGTAAATCGTTTTATTCTTTATTCCGACGATTTTGTTCAACTCAGGGGAGACTGAAGTCGATGATGATACAGTCTTCATTAACCCCCTTCAGTATGAGAGTGTTATAAATGGTAAAATCATATGGTAGCAAGAGCAAAACTAGTTATATCATCGGACTGAAAAAGTTAGGCTTCTGACATCGCTTTCTCGTCTAGACTCGAGAGGCTCAGATTGGGGCCTATCTTCATTTGGTGCGTTTTATTATTTGCTTAACCATTCCTTCCAAAAACTGAAGAACATACATATTTTCTAAATGTCACTGGAGACTTGGTACGACATCTGCTTATATAACACCATATTCTCTTGTACGTTAAATGATGCAAACTGTCGATATTAAAATGTGCATACATTTCATTTCTTCAGTTTCCATTTTTTAACTAAACATTAAGGTGACAACATTTTGCAAAACATTGCCAGGTTATGTAATTTGGTCGTAAATACAAATCAAAGGGTATAGTGAGAAAGGTAGGCTATACCGTAAAAGTAGCAATAAAAGCAATTAGGCATTTTATTTTTCTGGTGCACCATTGCAAGCCACTAATTCCCTTTGTTCATCAACTGATAGAAAAGAGGTAAAGCTTTATACAGTATATAATCTATCTATCTATCTATATACTGTACACTGAATTTGAGTTATTGCATTTAATCCCTTTAATTCAGTATACAGTAGTTCCTCAGTTATCTGGACTATATATATATACTGTAAATATATATATATAGTTGGTGAGTGAGGTGTGCCTGCTGAGATAGATGAGAATGGCAGTGTGTTAGTGGACACTTGTGCTGGGAGGGGGTTGGTGATAGCCAATACCCTCTTCAGGCACAAAATGATCCATAGGTATATATGGCGAGTGATGAGAAGAGTGGGTGGCGAACTGAATGAAAGGAAGGCAATGATTGATTATGTGTGTGTGGATGAAAGGATGCGAAGATGTGTCATGGATGCAAGAGCTTATAGAGGTTGGGGGAGTGGACTTTCTGACCACTACTCGGTGGTGGCCAGTATCAAGATCCAAGCAAGATGGAGAAATAGAAGAAGGGAAGGACGGGAAGAAGGAGTAGTTGCAAGGAGATTGGAAAGGTTAAAAAAGGATGAGAAAATGGCAGAATATAAGAGAGAAGTAGCGAAACGATTGGGTAAGTATGAATTGGAGCAGATGGGGGATGTGGAAGGTGTGTGCAGGTTATTCACAGAAGAAATATATGCAGCATGGGATGTGGTGTGTGGGGTGAAGAGAAGACGAAGGAGGGTGCAAGGAACAGCGTGGTGGAATGACGAGGTGCATTTATAAGAATGGACTGTTCCAGAATTATGGCGAGTTTGTCAAAGAAAGAGGTGTACAATATTCCGGGTACAACAAGGAAAAGCGCAAACAGATGGTGGAAAAGGGCAAGCACCCAGGAGCAGCATGTCAGGCAGGGCAGCATATCGAGAGTTGCTGCCAAATCAGCGGCTTCATATCTGCTTTCTTTTGTCGATACTAATGAATGGCAAATATTTTAATCACTTATCTTGCTTTATGGATGGTTCTAGTCAAATTGCCTAGGTTTTGTCTCTATGTTATTCTTACAGAGATGAGCAAACTGACAAAAGCTGAGTTTACAAACTGACACTTATGTTATATTTTATATAATCAGAAGGCTCCCATATTGTAATTTCTTTGTAGTATATCATGCTAACTGAGTGCTTTGATGAGTAAAATATGTTTTGGGGTGTTTTGCTTTGTATCAAAATTAAAAAGAAGTTAAGCACTGGATACTTTTTCAATGCTTACCCTGCATCAGAGCTGGGCGATGGAAGTGAACCTAGTGGCAGATTTCTGAAACAGGATTTGATGAAGTGTCTAATTGCTAAGGATGAGGAGTTACAAAATCTCCTAAGCTGTCTAGAGCAACTTCATGGAGGAAGTTGTAATCAGTAAAGAACATTCTTTCCTGGGCAGACTGAAGCCAGTAACAGAAGATCGAGTTGTAACCCTTGTTTTACCAGCCAGCAAGGCCTCAGCACTTGACCTTTTCCTTTGTTAGTCTCAGATGTAACTAAGAATTGTCCACAATAAAATAATACAGTACAGTAGTTATGAAGTTGTGTTGCTGTCTGGTGTCAGATAGAATGGTGAGTTGAATAGGTCAGAATCTGAGACTATTTTGTACATTTACAGCTCAGTTACCTGGACTCAGCTTCATAAACTAAGCAGTTAAAAGCGGACAGTTGATAAAGGATGTTGTGCTGATATGATCTGCACTCTAATAACAACATTTGGTTCCAGATGTAGTGGTGATGGGTACAGCAAGTGGTGGTGGGGTAGGCATGGGAGTGGCAGGTGTTGCCATCTCTTGGAGGCAGATGCAGTTCATGGTGGTGGTGGCGTTGGTACTGGTGTTTGGGGCTTTCCTCTCTGCACTCAATATATATGAGCTACATAACCTGACACGCCAGCATTGGATCAGAGAACATATGCAAGGTATGTACAGATAATCATAAAAGTTGTGGTTCCTCCCCAGCCAAGTTGAACTAACTCCTTGCTTTTTGATGTGGTAACACTGAAAGAATTGCAGCTTCGTATGGTTCAGGTAGTATTCTGACGATTGTGCCTTGATGAACCCCACTACAGAAAGAAGCATCACTTCCTACACGAAGAATATAAATACAGTACTCTGTGATGTTGCTGGCCATTGTCAAATGCATTACTGAGTAAGAATACAGAATGCTTAACAATTTTAATGACTGCGAGCTGCAAAAAAAAGTCAAGCTGAAGTCATGCATGTTTCGAACAAGGAGCAAAGTTCTATGGAAGGCGTTTTGAGCAAATGGGTGAGTTAGTTGATGTGGCCGAACACTGAAGCAACCAGCTAGATCAGTGTGTAGCAATTTGAAACTTGTTTTGGCTATAATGTGTTGTGAGGGAGGTGCCCTATCATGAGACTGAGTGTTTTGCAATGTTCGAAGTCTACATTTACGATAAAATTTGTTGTTCATGTAACACATGCATATGGTGTAAAATCTGGACACCATAAGAGAACCTCCTCTTTCCACTACATCGATAGTACCCCACCACATTACATATTACCCCACAGCAAACACCAAACATCATGCCACAATGTAGTCTTTATCATAATATAACACAGCACATATCACACAAAATATAATACATCATACATTCCTTGCAAAGCACATCACACACCAACTCCAAAACATACTACACACCAATCCATATCACACTACACGCTGCCAGAACCAATGAGGATCCCACCACATCACACACGACAAAACACACCATACCATGCACATCACTCACACGACAAAATACACAACACGCACTTCACATATGCACGACGAAACACACCACACTGTGCACATCACACACATGACAACATACCACACCACGTATCACAAACACGACAACACACGACACCACCCACATCACACACACAGCAACACACTACACCATGTGTATCACGAACATGATAACACACCCCACCATGCACATCTACACACACATGATAAAACACACAACACCATGCACATCATACACACGAGAAAACACACCACACCACGCACATCACCACATCAGATCGCACCACCATGCCATGCCACAGCACTCCACGCCATATACTGTGACACCAAACTATATAACACACACCATATACACCACACCAGACCACAACATATCTTTCATTACTGCACAACACACACCACTTCACACCACTCTACAGACAAGGACACACCCACACATGCTAAATCACACCAACCATTACTGTACACACAAAACTGACACAGCAAGCACACCATACCACATCACACCACACACACCATATCATACCACACACAACACACCACACCACACACAACACATTACATCACATCACACCACACCACACACATCACACCACACCACACACACCACACCACACACATTCGTACCACACATTACACCACATACACCACCACATTGAATACATCATTTAGAACATGTCTCACCTTTCATTCCACATCACACACAAATCATATCACACACACACACACACACACACACACACACACACACACACACACACACACACACACACCGCTCGCTGGTGCAGTGGTAACGTTCCCGCTTGCCAACTGATGGACTGGAGTTCGCGTCTCGCTCAGGTTGCGAAAAGTTTCACTGACGAAGTGGGTGGTTACTGTCCCTCTTGAGCAAGGGGACGGGTGTGTGCATGTGTGAAGGTCACAGCCTTGCCCTTAGATCGGACTATATGAGCTCTCAGCTCACTTTCGGGAGGGTAAAAGCTGACAATCATGACCATCAAGTGATCCTGACCGACCCGGTGAATTACACACACACACACACACACA
>NC_136979.1:44386455-44551455 GCF_032717465.1 Coenobita brevimanus
TCATCCAACTAATGGACTAAGGAGTGATCGTGGCGACAAAGTGCCTATACTGACGGAAGTTCCTGGACGAGGTGATGGTTGTTCTTGAGGACGAGGACGAGCGCAGGGAGGGACGGGACACACGAAGCCAGCGGACTTTGGAAAACCTTCGCCGCTACAACATCAAGTCTGCACTCTACAACTGGGCCAGTGCATGGAAGGAAGTCCCTGTCAAGACTCTAGAAAATGGTTGGTCTCGTCTGCTTCCCTGAATGGATGTGGAGTACGATTTTCTAGGGTTTGACGTGGATGACTTCCATGCATGGCTACGTACGCATGGCGACGATGTTGATGTGGACGATGTGCGTGAGTGGTTGGAAGACGACGAGGGCGATCTTGGGTATCAGACATTGTCTGATATCGAGATCGCGTCTTCAGTTGCAGGTGTCAGTACCGAGCTTGAACATTCCGACGAGGAAGGTGACGATGATGCGGACTCCTCTCAGCTGGACACTACTCCAGCCATCGCTGAGCACACTCCAGGAACACCTAGAGTTCGTCCTTGACTACCTGGAACACCCGGACTGCGACTGGGAGATGAAACCCTTGGAACTTGTGGAGGAAGTGCGTGCTTTCAGGCAGCGCATCATCAATCGTCAGAATTGTCGGTCCTTGCGTCAATCAACCATTGACAGTTTTTTCAGGCCCGTGACCCCCGCTGTGCCCAGCCCTGGCTCCACTCCGTTGCCTCCCCAAGACAGGCCCTCATGCTCCGAGCCACAGCCCAGCACATCAGCCACGGTGGAGTCACCGCTCGACGTGAGTTTGCGTCTGTCATCAGAGTCGTCTGCAGTGGGTACACCATCACCACGACCCAGCGATGCACCCCTGGGTCACCTGCCAGTGATACTCTTGGACTCTGACAGTGATTAAACAGCAAGAACTTCTCCACTAGACCACACGGGAATTTACAGTGTTGTGCAGTGAAAAAAAGTGTGTTGTGTTAAGGATTTACAGTTGTGAGTGAAAAGACTAATTTGGAACAAAATTTAATGTAAATTGACTTGTTTGTTTTTGCTTTAGAAAATTATTAGAAAAATGGGAAAAGTTAAAATGCAGAGTGCAACACTTAGTAAGTTACAATGGAGCATTAATTAGACAAGAGTGCGCACTGTGAAGAGAATGGACTTCTGAGTGCGATTGACTAAGTTCAGTGCAAGACTTCATGAACAGTGTCCTGGAAGTGCTTCAGGAAATCCTTCTTACTGTCAGAGTCCGAGAGGAGGCGGTTATTCATTGAGGTGGCCATGGACTTGCTGTAAGTAGGCAGAATGTTTCATACTGTACTTTTTTCCATACTATACTTACCTCAAACACCTCATTTCACTCTTTAATGTCCTTTATTGGTGTGAATAGGGTGTTAGGAGCTATGCATGTGCAGTAGGAAGGTGTTTTTCTGAGTTAGGCTAGGTTAGGGTCCATAAGTACCAGTCCAGGAGCCAGTAACCAGAATGTTTAATATTGTATGAACCTACTTCTAAACCCTCATTTTATGCTTCTTTTGCATTTATTTCAGTCATTTATGTGCCTTATTGGTGTGATTTGGGTCTTAAATAGGTGCTATGCATGTCCAGAGGGAGTTGTATAGGTGTTTCTCTAAGTTAGGGTCCATAAGTACAAGTCCATAAGCTGGGACCCAATATCCGGACAGGACCAGTATCCGGACCTGCCTATGGCCCTATTACGTCGGATATTGGAAGGATTACTGTGTATAGATAGATAGATAGATATATATATATATATATATATATATATATATATATATATATATATATATATATATATATATATACATATATACATATATATATATATATATCTATCTGTCTGTCTATCTATCCATCTATCTATCTGTCTATTTATCTATCTATCTATCTATCTATACACAGTACAGTCACTATTATCGCGCCTAATTGGTACTGTAATTGCGGCGCGAAAGTTAAACTTGCAAAATTCATGCATATGAAGGGGGATTTGCCAGTTAGGTAGTCTCGTACCTTCGAAACGTTTCTGGTACCTTAAGTTCCTGTACGAATCAGAGTTGCCAGTTTGTCTGCTGTTTGTGAGCTTAGTTATTTCGTAAGTTAAACATTCATTTATTTTTGTGCTCTTTTTCTTTATAATGTTTTATTTAAGTGATTGCTTGTTAAATCATGCAGTTTAAGTTCGTATGGTAAATGATTTAGAGTGTTATGTAATGTAAGACAACTCTAGAATGTTTTGATGTCTCGTAGTTGGTAACTGTTGTTGCTAGGGGCTGATGCAAGACAGTATGTCCTAGAATGTTGGAGAAGTAGAAGTTTCGAGAGTAATGCAAGCTTATATAAGGATGGGGAAGAGCTTAGTTAGTCAGTCAGTTTGGAGTTTAGTTGGGTTTGGGGTCAGTTTGTGTGAAGTGCAGTCGGTTTTGGTGCAGTGTCAGTGTCAGTGAAGGTTGTATATTTTTGGTACTTGTGAAAACAGTGGCAAACAGTGACGGGTTATTGAAGTTTGTATATCATTGGAACTTGAGAAGACAGTGAAGTGTATTAAGTGTAATTACTGTCAGTGAAGATTATTTTCAGTACTTGTGTAATAAGTGAAGTGTTAGCAAGCATTAAGTGTACTAACTGTGAAGTGTTGTTAAACATTAAGTGTAATAACAGTTAGTAAAGTGTGTATAGCTCCAGTGCTTGTGAGAACTGTGAAGTTGGAAAGAATTAAGTGGAATTATTTGGAAAATAAAGACTGAACTTTAAGGAGCCAGTGTTTATGAACTTTAAGGAGCCAGTGTTTATTTTTGCCTCAGCTGATCTTGTGTACTGCACACCTAAAGGCTGACCATAAGAACAACAACTCACTGGCCAACGTCCTTCCTGTACTGTACTACTGCTGTTGGAGCCTGTTGCAGTGTGGGACTGGGACGTAACACTGGTGTCAGGAGTGGGATTATTCAGGGCTGCAGTGAGTCTAGCCTTCGACATGGAAGCAGAAGGTGTGAAAATAAGATCTAGAGCTGGACAGGAGGAGGAAATTTCCCTGGCAACAATTGTGAAGCTAATACAGGCACAGAGTGATAAACTAGAGCCACAAAGTGGAGAACAGAAAAAGTTCAGAAATGAAATTAAAGAACAATTGCAGGCACAAAACAAAGAACAGAAAGAACGATATGAACAGCTTCAGGAGGCACTACAGGAACAACAGAGGGAATTACAGCTGAGAATGCAAGGACAGCTAGATGCTTTCATGGGGGAAATGAAGGATGAACAGGAACAATTGAAGAAGGAGGTATACGCTGAGCTACGGCAGCAGAAGTATGAGGTAAGAAATAAGGTGATAGAGTGTAAACAGCATGTAAACAAACAGTTGAAGACAGTTAGTGAGGAAATAGTGACGGAGTGCAAACGGTATGTGGAAAACCAGCTGAAGATTAGTGAGGGAATAGTGACACAGTGCAGACAGCATGTGGACAAAAAGCTGAAGATTAATGAGGGAATAGTGGTGGAGTGCAGACAGCATGTAGACGACCAGTTGAAGTCAATTAGTGAGGAAGTAGTGACGGAGTGCAGACGGCATGTAGATAACCAGTTGAAGCATGTAGTTGATCATGTGAAGATAATCAGTGAGAAATTTGAGGCTGTAGAGAAATATTGCACTGCTGAGCCTCAGGTTAGTGTACAGGGAGCATATGAAAGGAATGGACAGCGTATGGTAAATCTTGATGGATCCCAAGCATCTGAAGGTAGCATTACAGCGTTGAATAATCAGAATGTAGGAGATTTAAGTTTCATTCATTCATTCATTGCCAGACGCCATGTATCCCAAACGGGGTGGCCAAGGGCTTAGAGTTAATTGTTTTACAGGGAGGGGCACTAATCCTCCACCAACCCCACTTGACACGTAGGGATGCCAACAGCATCTGGTGTTCCCAGGCGGTCACCCATCCAAGTACTAACCAGACCCAACGTTGCTTAACTTCGCTGATCGGACGGGAAGCGGTGTACTCAACGTGGTATGGCCGTTGGCAGATTTAAGTCCTGGCCTTAATTATGATGCCCCAGTTTTTAGGCCCCAAACCAGTGAAGTGCATGGCTATAATGGGGCTCCAGTTAAAAAGAAACCTCAGGAATTTGATGGTAGAGTATCTTGGGAAGCTTACCGTGCACAGTTTGAGTTACTAGCGGATCAGAATGGTTGGGATGATAGGCAGAGGGCAGTGCAGCTTGCTACTAGCCTTAACGGTGCCGCAATGGAAATTCTGGGTCAGATGTCAGTGATGGAAAGGAACAGCTATCAGTCCCTAGTAGAAGTGCTGGAGCGCAGATATGGGACCATGTACCGGACTGAGGTGTACAGAGCAAGATTCCGGGGCCGTATACGGGCTCGAGGAGAATCCCTACAGCAGCTTGCTCATGACCTGGAGAGTATGGCATACAAGGCGTACTCTGGAGCAGCACCTAACCTGTTGGCTATTCTACTGAGGGACCAGTTCATTGATGCTCTTGACAGTGCAGAGTTGAAAGTGCAAGTGAAGCAGGCACAACCAAGAAGCATGCAAGAAGCACTAGCCAGGGCTCTAGAATTTGAGTCCTATGTCAGGTCCAGTACATCTACCTTTCAAGCAGGTCGTAGTGCAGGATTCAAGGCAAGAAAGGGGCAGGTATGTGAAAAGGAAAAATTTGAGGGAAGTTGCTGGTACTGTGAAAAGCCAGGACACAGAAAAGAGGACTGCTACAAGTGGAAGAGGGAACAGGAGAAGACCGGAGGAGGCTGCTGGTTCTGCGGGAGGTCGGGGCACAGAAAGAAAGATTGTCACAAATGGAAGAAGGAACAAGAACAGAGCAGTGTAAGGAGTTCTTCAGTTGCAACAAAAGCATATCGGACATGTGGTGAGATGGGACGCGTCATTGTGAGTGTCCAGATGAGAAGGATAAGGGTACATTAGTGAAGGCTGGTGACGAGAGGCAACAACCAGCCAGTTTTTTCCAGAAAGTCCCACCACTGAGGAAATGCAGGAGAATCTTGATGAATAACATGTAAGAAGACGGAAGAACAGACGACATGCAGTGTAGTGACAATGGGAATTATAGGAAGAAATGCTGCTGTACTGCAGGGACAGGGCAAGCGTCTGATGAAGAAGACCTGATATGTTGAAACATTATTTTGTGTATAGTTAGATGTTTTATTAGGATTAAGATTTATGTTTGTATAGGATATATTGTGTAGTTTTGTTGGGACGACAAAGAACTAGGGAGGGGGTAGTGTTATGAAGGGGGATTTGCCAGTTAGGTAGTCTCGTACCTTCGAGACGTTTCTGGTACCGTAAGTTCCTGTACGAATCAGAGTTGCCAGTTTGTCTGCTCACTTGCAGGGCGTATGCACTAATGACATTAATTAGGACCCCCTCAATTTCCATCCTTAAACTCATAACTCTGTCCGACCCACTCTTCTCCTTCAATACACTATCTATATACTTCTTCACTACTACCCCTACACCATTTCTCCTCCCATCCACGCCACGGGATGGGTTAATAACCAAAGCAAAATCACAGTGAGTGTTTTTACTCTTGCCAAAGTTACATTAGCCGACCAGGAAATGAAATGTATCAGAAACCGGGATTCACTCATACGTAAGAGCTCAGATCATCACCTGAATAACCTGAAGCAGTAAGACCTACATTGTTACCATACTGAGCACCAAGGGGCTGGCTGGTGAAGTACCACTTCTTTTATGAGTGACGGTACAGTAGTGTATGGAACTTGCAGTATCTGGTAACTCCTTGGATCACCACCAATTGATTGACATAAACACATGCAAGCTGTGTTAGTATTTGTTGCTTATCCTGTAAAACGTCTGACAGACCACCAATTAAGTGATATTCTTGCAGTCATATCAGGGGCGGTGGTGGCTCAGTCAGTAGAGAGGTGGCCTGCAGTCCTACCGGACCCAGGTTCAAATCCTTGCTGGGGCAGGGAACAGTTTAAGGATTTGAATTTCATGAAATCCGACTTTACTGATCTAACAGAAGACCTCCCGACATGTCGTAAAAATACCCCCACTAATACCAATACACCAATCCTGTATGAGACAGCCCTAGCATGTATTCAATATGGACAGTGGATGTTAGCACCGAAGTGGTGACATGAAGAGGTGGAGAGTATGTAGGAGGACTACCGGGCCTTGGTAGCAGGCTGTGAAGCCTATGCCTAGAGTCGGACACAAAAAAAAAAAAAAAAAAAGGAAAAAAAAAAGAAAAAAGGTAATGTTAGTCCAGTGTATTGTATAGCCTTTTTCTTACGTTAAATTAGGTCATCAATGAGGCTGCTTGTTTTATGTATTTCACCTTATACAGTAAGACCTCACTATAATGGACTAATAGGGGCCCAAACCATTCCGAAAAATGCGAAAGTCCGATAAACGTAACATCCGGACTTCCCCCTGCTAATCAAGACATTTTCTGATATATCATACATTAGTCTGGATCGCATGAACGGTTTTGAAACTGTTTTGACTACCACTGCAGTACTGCACTGTGTTATAACCTCACAACATTAATCAGATGGTATGATATATACAATAATACTGTACTGTACACTGATAAACATGTCTTTTATTTACCTTATTGTGGTGAACATAGCTGAAGTGGTCAGGCAGTCCATACTGCTTCTGGCTTTATGGGACTTTTTCTGATATATAGGAATTTAGTCTGGTAGCTCCTTGAGTCTAATAAAAGCAAATTCTGGTCTATTGAAGTCCGTTATATTGAGGTTTTACTGTAATTTTGAAAGGCCTTTTACAATAACATAATTTGTGTTCCAGTTGATGATGTAGGAAGTGGGAATGCAGTTGCTGAAGCCCGCGGACAAGGTCACTATGACAAACCAGTGGCATGGGTGAGAGGCTCCAGTAAAGGGTCTGGCTACCTCACCCATGTCACCAATACCTTCATGCGGCTCGGGTATGAACTCACCGAAGAAGATGATGGATGGGAAGTGCTTTGGTCTCACAACTATCCATTCAGGGAACTCAAGACATCCATGATCAGCCTCAAGCCACACCAGCGGGTCAACCACTTTCCTGGCTCAGGCTTCATCACCAACAAGGTCAACCTGGCTGTGTCGGGGCTGCCTAATATTCCTCGTGCCTTTAGAATGCCTGCTGAGAAATCTGACCTTCTGGAGTATGCAAAAAAGAATCCAGAGCTCATGTTTGTGCAGAAGTCAAATAACCACCGTGGCATACAGATTGAACACCTGGATGCCCTGGATTTGGGTGAAGAGGGCACATTTGTCCAGGAGTTTGTGCACAACCCACTCCTGGTGGACGGACATAAGTTTGACATAGGCGTTTACACCATCCTCACCTCCATTCAACCCCTCAGGGTCTATGTCTTTGATGGAGATGTGCTCTTCAGGTGAGTTGCAGCACTGAGACTGGCTGTAATTTTGACTTCTTCAGTGTGATAATGTACAGGCAGGCCTCATTATATATTAAGGATGTTATAAGGGCTTGGGGCAGGATCCTACTGCTACCTGGTGTGTCCCTAGGTGGCAGATAGGGGAATGCCACGTAGATATATGAGGTACTGTCTTAGATGGCACGTACATGCGACCTCATACAGATATATACCAAACCGAAAGACAAACCCTTGCATGTGCACTGATATTCTCTTACGTGATTTCTGGAGGTGACAGTGTGAGCTACATTTACTGTTGTGGAAAAAGGAAGGCAACGAAGATAGACAGAAAGCTGGGCAGTTTTCTGAGATATCATGTTACAGTGGAAGTGGTGCTGAACTGGATCTAACAGACGGCATTGTTAAAGAAGCAAGAGCTTTTATGACCAGTCTTTATGATGCCAAGACATTTGAAGACCTAAATGTGTTGAGGGAACATGTTTTTGCATCAAGCAGAACAGATCTGCGAAATTTATCTCCTACTGTTGATGCTTTTCATCAGCATTTACTTCGTGCACTATACCAAATTATTGTTTACAAGCGATCCCACATGTGCAAATGGTCTCTGTCACCTGCCACCCAGCATGGCAGAAGAGTTGTCAGTGGCATACTACAACCCATAATGATGACCAAACCAGCAAAATTAACATCAGCAAAACCAGCTTCTTGCAAGTTCAGAGCTTCAAAATGCTTACGTAACTGCCTATGCACAGACTCACAGGTACCCTGCCGTATAGGATGTACATGCCTTGGTAAAGCTGATAAATGCTTACGCACTGAGTCCCAGGAATCATCTGAAGATGAAGATTCGTTGATTTGAGATGATGTCTTTACCTCTTTTTTTTTTCTTTTTTTTTTTTTTCAGTTATGTATTTAGCATACCATAATAAAGACATAAGAAACTCACCAGTTTGGTAAAGTCAGTTCAAGTTATACAAATAACAAAGTTTTGTGTCTGTGACAATAGTCATAGGATGATTCATTTTTTGGGTGAGTTATTTGAGATAATGTCATTTTATTTCTCATATTCAGTTATATTTTTAGTTATGATAATCACAAAGAAACTCACCCACTATGGAAAAGTCAGTTCAAGTTATAGGCTACAGTTAGCAAAGTTCTAGGTTGGAGATAATAGTCAGTTGATTCACTTTACGAGCCTATGTTGGCATAGATACCGTATAATTACTAATGTATTTCTGTGTTCAAAGTACATCAGTAGTTTGACATTTTTTGATGAAAGAAGTGAGACAATGTACCTGGTAGTTATTTTAGACACACTAATCAGAAACATGTATATTTTTTTCAGTAAATCCCATATTTCCGTATGTATTTTTTCAATAAAATGTGAAAATATATTTGCTTTGCAAAACTACCATGTTGCACTGGTTTTAATGAAGGGGTATTTAGTGCATTCAAGCTGCAAAATTAATACTATGAGGTTATGGCACTATTGTGTTGCAGATAAAGTGTTTCTTACTTGAATGCTTTTGACATGAAGAGTCACTTTTAAACTATGCTTCATTTTATGAATTTTGCAATGAGGCTTTTATTATTATCTTACTTTCCATGCTCCTGGAATGTTACTGATTAAAAAAATATAAGACGCAAAAGTTTATCCTTCAGGTCCGCTTTTTCTAAGATTTGAGGGGCTGGCTCCCTGGCTAGTAGCAAAATCACGGGGGACAGGGCAACATGGAGGCGATTTGTTTGTGGCTACCCTTTATGGGATTAAGGCATCTGGTTATAGATAGATACTGTAGATAGAGAAAACTACAGACTGTAATAAACCACTGTGCGTAGGTTTGGTCAGTTACAAAAAGGCTTTCGACTTGATGGGGCACACAGGAACTACAAATTCATTGCGAGAACAAGGTGTAAACAGGAACATTGTAAAACTGCTTGAAAACATACATAAAGGGGGAACTGCTACAGTTAAGCTACACAAAGGCTCAGAAAAAATTGAGCTTGAGAAAAGCACGTATCAGGGAGGTACAACTTCCCCAAAATTATTTACAGCATGTCTTGAAAGTATTTTCAGAAAGCTTGACTGGGAGAACAAAGGAGTGAACATAAATGAAGAAATTTTAAACCATTTAAGAAATGCAGATTATATTGTCCTAATCTTGGAAACAGCAAAGTCACTGCAAAAAAATTTAAATGACCTAAACAGAGAATGCTTCAGAGCAGGGCCAAAAAGGAACTGGAGTAAAAGTAATGTTTCATCCCATTACACGAAAGAGCATCATGAATATAGGCAAAGAATTTCTTGAAGAACTTGAGAAGTACAATTACTTTGGGCAAATACTAAAACTAATGAAATACCATGCTAAAGAAATAAAAAGACACATTACAGTTGGATGGAAAGTTTTTGGTAAATGTGGAGACATCATGAAAAGTAGTTTGCCAGTATATATAAAACAAAAAGTATATAGCAGATGTATAATCCCAACTATGAAGTACAGTTGTGAGACCTGCAAACTGACAAAGTCAATGGAAAACCAACTAATCTGTTCTGGAAAGGTCAGTGTTGAGAATATCTTTGAGAGACAGGAAAAGATGAACTTGGGTGGGAGATCAGACTAAAGTCAAAGACATTTTAGAAGTTAAAAAAGAACAGAAATGGAAGTAGGCAGGTCAGGTAGCAAGAATAAGGGATAACTGATGAAGAGGCTGACTGACTGGACTCCATGAGATTGCAAGTGTGGCAGAAAAAGGCCATACATGAGATGAAGAGATGAGATTGAGAAGTTTGCATGCAAAACCTGCCAGAGATTAGCTCAATCAAGAAATTCTTGGAGAAGGATGGGGGAGGCCTTTGCTTAGCAATGGACTTGCAGTGACTGATGATGAATGTATTTCCAAAATATAACATTTTCCATATACCATACAGTAATTGGTGCAGTACTCTGAAAATGGGTATAGCTGCCAGATTTGCTTAACGTGTACTGCTGGAACTTTCAGTTAGTCTGTTTTTAGTCAGACACCTTAATCCCAGAAGGGGTGGCCACACATGAATTGTCTCCATGTCATTTTCTCCTCCACTATCAGGCCGCCCTCTCTTTGTCCATCCCCCTCACCCAGACACCTCTCCACTCCATCCCCCCCGTCTCATCGCCAGTCTCCCCCTCCACCTCACTTAAGTATATTGTGCTAATCAGTGTCTCTTTCTCCATTCTGTTGACATGATCAGACCATCTCAGGGTACATCTAACATGAAACTGTTTTATTATTTCAGATTTTGCCCAGAGAAATATCATCCATTTGATGCCAAAATAAAGGACAAGTATGTAGTGGGAGATGACTATCTACCCACGTGGAAAGTCCCATCTCTGGCTCAATTCTATGTCAGCTTTGGCTTTGGTATGAAGGGATCATTTGATGCCTGGTTGAGACTGCAAGATAAGGTATGCAATAAGTGTAGTCAATAGTGATGCTTGAGCAGAGTATTAAATATGTTTGTTTTGAATGTTTTTATCTGTATTCAAATAATAAATATCAATAATGTTTTGCCTCTATGGTTGGGGACAAAAGTTCACCAGACATTTCACTTCTGTTAATCACTTTCCTTTGCTGGATAATATTCCTAGGCTGAGAGAGAAATGGTATGTTCCTCTGCCTATACCTAATTCCCTTTTATATAAAACATCAGGGAGGAAAATGATTAACATGGTCTGACAACAAAGGAAACAGTGAAATAGCAGGAGAACTTTCATCCCTCACTGTACACTTTACAGCATTGTGTTTAATGTTCACTATGATGCCTGTACAGGATCCTTCTGTTGTGTGGGAGGCAGTCAACGAGGCCATCAGGAATGTGTTTTATGATAAAGAAGCAGCTCTGATCCAGGCAGCATCACATTACCCCAGCACGGGTAACTTCTTTGAGATGATGCGATTTGACTTTGTCATTGACGATACCTTAAAGGTTCACCTCATGGAAGCCAACATGTCACCTAACTTATCCTCAGCTCACTTCAAGCAGAACCGCCTCCTGTACGAGCAGGTGGTGTATAACTTATTGTCCCTTGTTGGTGTGGGACGGGCAGTTCACTCTAAGAGCCTGGCTCCAAGTTCTACCGATGAAGAGGAGATGCAGGTGTCTGACAAGGATGTGGTGGTGTTTCCAGACCATTGCCATACTTCTTGCCAGGGTGGAAAATCTGCCTGTAAGAAGGTAGAATGTCAGTTATGCCTTCCATGCCTTGATAAACAACAACTAGAACAGCTGAAAAGAGCCTACCTGGAGCACCAGCGACGAGGGGAGTGTCGACGTGTATTACCTCCTGCCATCAAACCAGACCAGGCACACTCCTCACTAAACATGCAGGGCCTGACACCAGAGAATACTTTTATGACAGAGTGGTTCAGAGGCAAATGTTTACTTGACAAGACTTTCTGTTTATAGCTCTTAATCTGTTGAGTGTAGGGCTGTCTTTTTTTTTTTTTTTTTTTCCCCCAGTATATACATGCCATCTCCTCACAATTATAGTCAGTGGATAGACTTTTTAAAATGAAGATGTTAAGTGCAGCATCGATAACACCTTTTGATACATGAAATCTTTCCTGAACTGAACAGAATAGTCTGGTAACAGCATGAATATATCAATGCGATGTCACCTGGATCCAAGTGATTAATTTTGAAGGCAGGCTTTAGCATGTTGTGTCTCATTTATCATCTCAAAGAATAATCTTGTATATTTTGCAGAACTGGTAGTATTAAAATTTGTGTAGTCAAGAAATGCAGACATTTGTTGAAGGAGTTTTTTGGGGGTGTTTCCATCATTTTTTGGGTGATGCATATGTTAATGTTATAGACACGCATGATTTGGCTGAGCCTGTTTTACCTCATGTAATCTGTGATGTGACACTGTGTGGACCATATATCTTATAAGTACAACAGCCACATAAATTATTGTCAGACATAAATAAGATTAAAACACTTGTCAGAAACACACAGACTGCTAACAGCATTTGCACAGTTCACGGCATCCGTAGTCCTGCCGTGTTCATCATTATTTTGTAATAATCATATCATGATTGACAATAGTATTTGGACAATAAGTCATCATATCTTTTTATAACTGCAGTTATCTAAATAAGAGCATACTGAAGTATAACTACAAGCACATAATGAATGGAAGTGAAGTTTGGACCTTGTTGGAGGGACACAAGTCAAGAGTGAGAGCAGTGGAAATGAGGTATTTGAGAGGAGCATGTGGAGTTACATGGAGAGACAGACTGACAAATAAGAAAGTGAAGGAGTGTTGTGTGTGGATGTGGATGTGATAGAAAGCGTTAGAAGAAAGACATTGAAGTGGTTTGGTCATGTGGAGAGGATGGGGAGCGAGAGACTGATGAGGAGAGTGTATTTGAGTGAGGTGGAGGGGGGGGTGAGGGAGGGGGAGGCCAAGTATGAGATGGAGGGATGGAGTGGAGAGGTATATGAGAGAGGGATGTGTGAGCTGGGAGCAGGGCAGTGAAATGGCAGGCGACACGGCGACATGGAGGCAATATGTTTGTGGCTACCTCTTACAGGATTAAGGCATCTGGCAGTAGATCCATCTATCCATCCATCCATCATCCAGTCCTACATTGCCCCATGGGGAGCATAGGAGCCTGGGGCTAGGCAGTTGGTCCTGATATTTGAGATGAGAGTGACCAGCCTCACTCATCCCTGTGAGTGGCATTATGTGAGCAATAAACCCCAACCACCTGTTGGATATAAACTTTCACTGGCTCAGTCTGATTGGAGCACCTTGACCTGCCCCGTCCCGATCACTTTTTCACCACTGACCCCCCCAATCCCGACCATTGTGGGACCAAAATTTTTTTTGGCTCAAGCTTCCGCTTTTGGTCAGAAACAATGGTCAGTCACAAAGAAAGTGTTCACCGGGGTCCATAAGTGGCCTAAACAGGTATACCTTCATTACACCTGGTACCGTGGTCTGTGGCTCTCACGTTTTCTATGGTATTATAAGTTTGGGAAACCAATAAAAGTAGGTAGATATGTATTTATTACAAACAAAAAAACGTGTGGTACAAGAGTAAATTGGATTTTATACAAAAATAGAGGTGAAATAAGCTTTGTTCCATCAGTCGAACCGAGCGAAATCGGCCAAACTGTTCACTGATGAATCGTTAACATTGCTGATTCATCATACATATCATTTTTTCAACTTACATAATACATCTCCAATAACATTATACTATTTTCCACTTTAGAGAACTGTTTTTACATATTCAATAACATTTAGCGTAATGTTAGCGCATATTTACATAGTGAGTGAACTCTCTGTGACTGTTGTTTCAGCTCGCATTGTGTTTTTTCAACCTACATAATACTTTTCCAATAACATTATACCCTTTTCCACTTTAGAGAGCTGCTTTGAAATAGTTTCAGGCCTTACGATAATATTTAGCGTAATAATAATGCATAATAACACAGCGGGTGAAGTCGCTATGACTATTATTTCAACTTACAACCTATTTTTGTACTTATATAATACTTCTCCACTAACATTACACATGTTTCCTCTTTATATCATGGCTATCACATAATTGGAGACCTTACTATTATACTGAGCATCATATTATCACATATTTACACAGTGAGTGTAATCGCGATATCATTTGTTTCAGCTTACACTATTATTCAACTTATAAATTACTCTCCCACTAACATTACACCCTTTTCCACTTTATATCATTGCTATCACATATTTACAGACCCGACTGTTCTACTGAGCGTAATATTTTCGCAGATTTACACAGTGAGTGTACTCGTGATATCAATTGTTACAACTTACACTATTTTTCAACTTATACATTACTTTCCTGCTAACATTACATCTGTTTCCACTTCATATCATTGCTATCACATATTTACAGACCAGATTGTTATACTGATCGTCATATTTTCGCAGATATACACAGTGGGTGTAGTTGTGATATCACTTATTTCAACTTACACTATTTCTCAACTTATATAATATTTTACCACAAACATTACCCACGTTTCAACTTTATATAAATCTTATCACATACTGACTGGCCGTACCATTATACTGAGCATTATATCGCCATGCCACACAGTATCAGTAATGTAGGTAGTTATGATACTCTTTGAAACAGGGCTGAAGGCACAACGCAACATTGCACTCTACACACTCGTACCTTGTGTCTTTTCTCTGAGTGGCTGGTCTTACTGTCGAGTGCTTGCATACATGGCAGCGGCGCTGGGGTTTACGATGGTTTGGTTGGGAAGGGATAGTGCTTGGGTAGTGGCGTCCTGTGAGGCGTAGGGGAGTCTGGGCAGCCATGGGGGTGCGTGTGCGGTGTGTGGGCCTGTCCTGTGCGTACCTGGCGATAATTTCATGTGACAGCTCCCTCACAAACCCCTCAAAGGTCTCAGAGATTCCCTTTGTCATGGCGTGGAGGTAGTGTACGTTGAGGACTGTGATGTCGAGCAAGTGGAAAAAGAACTTTTTGTACCACTTCATCGTGGTCCTGGCACAGTCCACA
Source organism: Coenobita brevimanus (assembly GCF_032717465.1). NCBI lineage: Eukaryota > Metazoa > Arthropoda > Malacostraca > Decapoda > Coenobitidae > Coenobita > Coenobita brevimanus. Next base: position 44,401,452 of record NC_136979.1, read on the forward strand.
CTGGAAATCATGGAGTCTGACTGATCCACTTGCCTCATGTTGAGATTATAGTCAAGTACCGACTCAGGTTTCCAGATGTGGTGCCTCCTCTCGCTACAGTGATCAACGGAGTCTGTGCGGTGCATCAGGGGGCTGTGTACAGTTGACAGGAGGCAAACTTCCCTGTTGTGGTTCCATAGGGTGGCAAGGATGTTATTTGCCTGGAAGAAAACCACCTCGTTCTTGTCAAGTTTCCTCCCTATCTTGACCATATGGCGACGGTTTCACTTTACTGTACCACAGACTCCAGTGTCGTGTTGGTGGAGGAACTGAGTGAGAAGAGGGCTAGTGTGCCAGTTGTCCAGGTACAACACATGACCATGATGAAGGTACTCCTCTATCATTGTCTTCACCACGGCCCCTGAGAGTCCAATACTACGATCTTCTGTTATGTCTGTCTGTGCGCCCGTATACAAGACTATGTCTTGCACGTAACCAGTCTTACAGTCACACATAACAAAGAACTTGAACCCGAAACGGTGTCTCTTGCTGGGTATGTACTGGTGAAAGGAAATATTACCTCTCCACAACACAAGACTCTCGTCTATGATGAGGTCTCTGTAAGGATAAAATGAGGAGCGGAACATTTCCCGTAGGTGATCAAAAACAAGCCTAATTCTCCTCATTTTATCAGTGTTATTTGCATTAGCTGGGTTGTCTGGATAAAAAAAGTGGAGGCGGCCGCGAATCTGCTGAAATCTATTACGACCCATTACATTTCCAAAGAAAGATGTGCTGGTCATAGGGTCATTGGTCCAGTATGCCGGAATTTGACTTTTCCTTACAACACCCATCAAGAAAACCAGGGAAAAAAGTAAGAACATCTCAGAAAGGGTTACAGGATAGTCATATTGCTGGGAGTGCCTGCTGGTTGTACCCAGACGTTCACTTTCACGGCGCTGGCTTCTTGCAGAGAGGTTCGTCTGCTCCACTATGCGGCCCACAAACGCCTCCCCAAAGAACAGGTGGAAGAAATCCACCCTAGTGGAGCCCGCATGCACACCTCGAGCCGTGCAACCAGACCGCCACTCCTCAGTGAAAGGGTGAATGATGGGAGTAAAATTACTCCCATCTTCCCAGTTCCACGACACACTACCATCGTCGCCTTCGTCAGGGTGGGGAGGGGAGGGTGGTGGGGGAGGTTGGGGAGGTGGAGAGTGGCGCCCTTCATCACTCGCACTTCTCTTCCCTCTCCCTTTTTCTCTCCCCTTTCCCTTCCCTTTCCTTCCTTTCCCCACATCCTGGGATTGTGGGAAGGAAGTAAGGGAATATTGTGGGGCGAAAGATGTGCTGGGGAGCGGCTCCACCTCGCCTCCCCTATGCCCATGTACACCATGTGCTCATGCTGCCTCCCTCACACCACTTTCCCTTTCACCGCTCACTCCCGCCACACCACTTTCCATTTCACCCCACACTCCCACCACACCACTTTCCTTTTCACCCCTCACTTCTGCCACACCACTTTCACCTTCCCCAGACAATACAGAAGGACCATACCTGATCTGCCTTCTCGCTGCACCTTCTGATCCTCGAGGTGAAATTTTCTCCTTCCCCAACCACGAGGCAACATCACGTCCTAAGTCGCCATCCTCGTCCTCATCCTTGTCCTCGTCCTCATCAGAATCTCTCTCTAGGGGCTGGTGAGAGGTTCGTACATGTGTATGAGGTCCAGGCTGGCCTTCCCTCGCCTTACGATAAGTAACATACCGCTTTTTCCTTGGTGAAGGGACCTCCTCATCACTGCTGATTATTTCCTCCTCAGGCTGCACATAATCCCAATCCTCCACATCGTCATCTAGTGGAGAATCACTATCTCCAGTGAAGGCATCCGGGGCGGATTGTATTTTGTCCTCAGAGAGACCTTTACTCGCCATGTCTGATCTGGGTCACTGCTAACAGGTGAGTGACCGAGACAAGGGCGCGCACGGGTCACGCGGGGTCTGGGAGGCTGCCCGCCTGGTGGCAGGTAGGGGAGGCTTGGCTGGGTGGGCGAATTGAAAATCTCGCTCAAATTTTGAAAATTGTGCAAATTATGGACTTTGCAATTGTGGCACGTTAAAGTACGTCGAAGGGATTGGCAGTGACAAAACGTGAGGACGTTAAAGAATGTTGATGGGACGCTGTGGGTTAATTACCCACTAAACCACCAGGTGCCATAATTTGGTTATATGGTTACCACCCAGCATAGTAAATGGTTTCGTAGTGTACAGGAAACCATTTGGCTTGTCACCCAGTGTAGAGTCACCCACAGGCAGAGGGAAGAGGAAACCAATGAAGGAAAGACAGAAGATGGAGTGTAAAGTCACCCATAGGCAGAAGGACAAGGAAAGTAAAATGCAGTATAGTGCCACAGGGGGCGACCTAACACCCCTAGAAAGAGTCCACAGAGGAGCAACGACAGCGCGCCAGCACTCAGGGAGACAACGACATAAGTCCGCCCGGGCTGTGCGGCCCTATGACCCGGAGCTCGCCCACCGCCACCATAGCAGGAATAGAAGACTACCTTCCGGGAGAGCCTTACCCAACCAACATTGGGGTGGAGCTGTTACTCCAGCTCCAGTCAGCACCCCTGAGACAGCCGGTAGCCCCTCAACCCTCCTGAAGGAGACGGCCTGTAGCCACTCTGAGGGAAAACAGGAGACGGCTTGTAGCCGTTCCCGCCCTCGTCAGGAGATGGCCTGTAGCTGCTCTGAAGGTGCCCTTCCCGAGATGGCCTGTAGCAGCTAAACCCTCATGAAGGAGATGGCCTGTAGCCACTCTGAGGGAAATCAGGAGACAGCCTGTAGCCGCTCTGACGGTGCCCCTGAGTTGGCTTGTAGCTGCTCCCTTCCCCAGGCCACGGCCAGTAGCCGGGCCTTAGCGATGGCCTGTAGCCGCGCCCCTCGAAGGCCACGGCCAGTAGCTGGGCCCTATGGCAGGAGACAGCCTGTAGCCACTCCTCCGTCAGATGCTGACTCCTGTTCACCAACCTACGACTCAGAGGGAGTCCCCAGCCAGGAGTACTGGAGAGGCCTCATGACTTCCCCTGGACTCATTTCCTTGCAGCCAGATCTGGAGAGGACTCACCTGATGGACCCCGACATAGGCCGACGCCGCAGCCCCTTCCTGACGGCACCACCGAGCAGCAGGGACTGCAGCCCTCGGGACCCCTAGACTGTCCCCAGGACCCCCAGGCGGGACTTCCCTACACTCAGACGCCAGAGATCTTCGTCCCCCGTCAGGCACCTGAGCGAGAAGTTCAGGCAGTTATTCGGCCCCGGCCCTGAGGGCCATACTCCCGCCCCAAGCCCCGAAAGCACGGGGTCCTTCGCCACGCGCAGCCCCGGACGAGAGAGGATGCTCCCTTTTTTTGTGTGTGTGTATGTGTCCGACTCTGGGCATAGGCTTCACAGCCTGCTATCAAGGCCCAGTAGTCCTCCTACATACCATACACCTCAACATGTCACCACTTCGGCGCTAATACCCACCATTCTTATTGAACACATGTTAGGGCTGTCTCAAACAGGACTGCTGTATTGGTATTAGCGGGGGTATTTTTACATGTCGGCAGGTCTACTGGTAGATAAGTAAAGTATGATTTAACGAAATTCAAATCCTTAAACTATTCCCTGCCCCAGCGGAGATTTGAACCTGGGTCCGGTAGGACTGCAGGCCACCTCTCTACCAACTGAGCCACCGCCTCCCCAACGCGTGATCCCATGGCCCCTGAACACAGAGGCCCCCAGCAGAACCCAGCCCCATCAGTAGTGAGGCTGGATCACCTTCGCTGCCCTTGTACCTGACTGCCACGACGCCCAGACCCGAAAGGAGTGACAGTGATAACACAGTGTCTGTGACTTAGTGACGTGAAGGCAGAGCAGTGAATTAACCATATAAAGGAAGTCAGTGAGAGAAGCACTAGTGACAATAAAAAAGTGGTGGACTGAATAAAAGTAACAGTGATTCTGTGAACACAGCCAGGCAGTGAAATATGGGTCTATTATGGTGAATACCCTACCATCTGATAACGCCTCATCATACTAAACCCATACAGACCCCAGTGTTAAAGTAATAACTGCCAACAGTAAAATAGTACCACCCACTCCACAAATATGTAAAACTTTGACTTCCTGCAATAATAGTATATTAACCGCTGCCCGAATTGCTATTAACCTCGCCCGACTTTGACGTGGGTAGTATCCTGTGTGATACTAACCCATATCTAGGCCTAAGAATTATAATTGTCCAGTGTATCTGTATTCGTGACATCTACCCGTTCCACTGTAGAATTTAGTAATACGCGTGTAAGGTTGTTGCCTTGAGTTTTTGTGTCCTGCCTCTCTCTTTGTCTAAGCTCCGGTCTAGAAAGAAAGCCCAGCTACACACTAGGCGTAGAGGGACGGGAAGCCGACCCTAAAACACCTAGCATTACACTGGTGGACAACGGTGGTTCTTGACCCGGGCATACGAGAGATGTAATCAGGAAATACTGGAAAAATAGCAACCAAACCACATGTGCAATTACCTAAATTCGACCCCGAACAGTATAATGTACACACATACCTGGCAATTATTAAACCTTTGCTAGATATTGGTTTCGAGGATTACAAGCAAAAAATTGCAGTCACACTCCCGCTACTGGGCAAAGCGGCAGCTAATATAGCACCCAAGATCGTCCCGGGGCTCACCTGGCAGAATTTCACGAAACTCGTGATTCAAGCCATCACCCCATCACTAGGTAAAGTGGTGGCACTATCCTAACTGGATAGTTTAACTTTCGATGGCAACTTGGACGATACTTTAATCCAGGCTAGATGCCTGGTCACTGCTGCCTGCCTGGAGGCAGATGATGAAACCCGGGAGCAACACACCTTTAATACTCTTCTAAGAGTGCTCCCCAGCATGGCCTGCAGCCGTGCCCCCAGGAAGCCACGGCCAGTAGCCGGGCCCTACGGCAGAAAACGGCCTGTAGCCGCTCCGCCGCCTGGAACTGACGCCTGTTCTCTAACCCCTGACACAGAGGGAGTCTCGGGCGTAGAGGAGTAGGCCTATTGAAGAGGCCCTGTAGTCTCACCTGGCCTCTGCTCCCTACAACTGGCTCTGGAGGAGACCCATCTGATGGACCCTGACGCAGACAGGTGCCGCAGCCCCCTCCTGTCGGCACCGCTAAGCCCTGGGGACCGCAGCCCTCGAGAACCCCAGACCGCCCCCAGAACTCCCGGGCGGGAACTCCCCACACCTCGACAGCGGAGGTCCTCATCCTCCGTCAGGAGCCTGAACGACCGGGTCAGGCAACTGTTTGGCCCCAGTCCTGAGGGCCGTACTCCTGTCCCCGGCCCTGAGAGCACGGGACCCATTGCCACCCACAGCCCTGGATAAGAACGAACGGCCCTGCGTGTGATCCCGTGGCCTCTAGGTGCGGAGGCCCCTGGTGGTGCCCAGCCCCGTCAGTAGTGGAGCTGTGCCGCCCCTCCGCCCGTGCCCCTGGCTGCCACGGCGCTAGATTACACCAGAGTGACAATAATTGTGCACTGACAGTGATCATGCAGTGCCAAGGCAGAATAGTGAATTGACAGTGATGGAGAGAAGAATAGACACAGTGAACAGCGTACGGAATAATTCAGTAATAATATCAAAGTGGTGAAGTAAGGGATAATAACTGTTTAAGAGCAAAATACGAGTTGAGGGTAACAAAGTAAATACGCTACCATCCGAAATTATCTCGTAATACTAAAATCATAATCAGACCCCAGTGCTTACACAACCCTTCCCAGTGAGAAATAACCTTAACAACTCCACATGCATAGAGACCCTGGACTTCCCTGATTAAGAACGCCCTGCCTCAAGTGCTATTCACTGTGACTCAAAACAGTATCCTGGAAGATACTGCTAACCATATCTAGACATAAGAGTTTATAATCGCCCAGTATACTTGTGCCTGTAACATCTACTTATTCCCCTGTCCAACTAAGCAATACACGTGTAATGTTGTTGCCTGGAGTTTTTGTGTCCTGCCTCTCTCTTATTTGTCTAAACCCCGGTCTCGAAAGAGAGCCCTGCTAAACACTAGTAGTACTAGTAGTACTTATATAATACTTCTCCACTAACATTACACATGTTTCCACTTTATATCACTGCTATCACATAATTGGAGACCTTACTATTATACTGAGCGTCATATTATCGCATATTTACACAGTGAGTGTAATCGCGATATCATTTGTTTCAGCTTATACTATTATTCAACTTATAAATTACTTTCCCACTAACATTACACCCTTTTCCACTTTATATCATTGCTATCACATATTTACAGACCCGACTGTTCTACTGAGCGTAATATTTTCGCAGATTTACACAGTGGGTGTACTCGTGATATCAATTGTTACAACTTACACTATTTTTCAACTTATACATTACTTTCCTGCTAACATTACATCTGTTTCCACTTCATATCATTGCTATCACATATTTACAGACCAGACTGTTATACTGAGCGTCATATTTTCAAAGATTTACACAGTGGGTGTAGTTGTGATATCACTTCTTTCAACCTCCTGTCTGGGGGCCTCGACCTGAGAGGTGGCCCTCGGGACTGGGGCGGAACAGCTGGAGGAGGCGGTCCTGTCGTCTCTGGCTCCGTGGGGTGAGGGAGCCTGGGTTGCCCTCGTCTGGAGTCTGCTGGTCGGGCCTGGGGGTCCTGGGACTGCGGTCGCCTATAGGGAGAGGCGCCAACAGTGTTGGGCTGCGGCACCGTCTCTGTCTGGTGTCTGGCAGGAACAGAGATCTCCCAGGCGTAGAAGGTAGGTCCGGTATCGGGCCTTGCCACCACTCTGGCGACACCTTCGGGGCAACACTCTCGGATGGTGACGAAGGGCTCCCACAGGGGGAAGAGGCAGGAGAAGGATTCACGGAGTCCGTGTCCTCTCCGGTACGTACTGAGGCCGGAGCCTCAGGTCGCCTTACCCTGGTACATACTGCGGCTGTGGCCGTAAGCCTACCCGTCGTACGAGGAGCAACTGAAGGGCGTACAGTGGCCGCTCCTTCCCTGCCACGTACAGTGGCCGTCGGCGCGGTGTTGCTCCCGTAGTAGGGAAAAGCAGGAGAGGGGTGCACAGGGGCCGCGCTCTCTCCGGTACGTACTGAGGCCGTAGCCAAGGGCCTCTACCCTGGTACGTACTGCGGCTGTGGCCGTAAGCCTACCCGTCGTATGAGGAGCAACTGAAGGGAGTACAGTGGCCTCTCCTTCCCCGCCACGTACAGTGGCCGTCGGCGCGGTGTTGCTCCCGTAGTATGGAAAAGCTGGAGAGGGATGCACAAACGCCGCGCTCTCTCCGGTACGTACTGAGGCTGTAGCCAAGGGCCTCTCTACCCTGGTACGTACTTTGGCCGTAGCCGGGAGCTGATCTTCCCGTAGAGAAGCAGATGATGGTACAGTAGATATTCATGATACTCAAAGTAATACTTTTTATGTGCTTATTAAACATTTTCTTTATTATTATTATTATTATTATTTATTTATTTATTTTTACGAATGCGAAATAATACTATATCATCGACGTAAACAACACTCCTCAAACACAGTGTTGCCATGTTCATACAATCTAGCCAAACTTTCTCGCTAGATATAGAGGAATTGACTTTGATTATGTATAAATATTTACTTTTTACATCTAATGACATTTTATAAATGTTATAGTTATTTGAGCCATTTTAAATGATATTTTAGTATCTGTGGCATTATTCTAGATATTTTGCCATTCCATCTTGCTACCTATAGCGAAGTTTGAGTATTTTCAATGGTAACCTTGCACAAATATTCAAATCCTGCGTTTGCCATACGTACAAAGACACAAGCTTTGAGGGAAGGTAAGATTTTTGAAGTCCTCTATCAATTTTCAATATCAAAAGTTAATCATATATAAGCTTTAGGTATAAAGACTAGTGTGTTGAAGAAATTTGCCTTACCGTAGAAAAACTGTTCAACCACGCAGGCTCGGTCTAAATAGCCTAGCCTATCCACATGATGTATAGGGCCTAGGCTAGCCTATAGGCTAGGCATTAATTCTGTCAGGTGCCTGTATAATGCTAATTTAGGTAGTATTACATTTCGTTTAGTCACACCCTAGGGGAATTCCAGCCTTTCCAATGATATTTACTCCTCAGCTTAGGGGGGGTTTCATATGACATTTTTCTTGCAAATATGTCCTTTAGGTGTTTTTGTTCGTGCAGTATCAACTCACTGTATAGTCATGGCTTGTGGAGGGTGACGTTAGCCCGTCCCTGCCCCCAGATTTATGAGCTTTCACAGTTAATGTAGGTTAGGTTGAGGATTAAATTTGGTTGGATTAGGTCTGATTTGGTAGGTTAGGTTAGTTTAATTAACCCGATAGCTGCTACATACATCATATGAAGAATAGCATGCGACTGTTGCGTACATCATATGCTCAAGCTGTTATTTAAAAAAAATTGCATGCTACATTTTTCACCCAAATGTCCGCAAATAGCATTCCACAGCCAAACTAAGGTAAATAATGAACTCATATTTGGTTTCCTATTATTTTCCATGCACTCTTTCATTTATAAGAGCAAAAATGATTTTTGAAGAAAAAAGAATCCCATTTTTTTGTGCATGGTGGGATTGACCATGAAACCTAATGCCACAGTTAATGGGTTAAAAAGCACTTCATTCAGTTTCATTTCCCTTTTTTTTTTTTTTTTTTTCATATATGACTTCAGCCACACACAGGGATTAGGCCAGGTTAGGTTAGGTTAGGTTAGATTAGATTAGGTTTGGTTAATACTAAAAAGTAAATAATTTGTTCGATTTTACAATTTTAACTCGTATTTGACTTCAACTCCTTAACTTGACACGTCCCAAGCTATTTTGCACCTCCGACACCCGCCAATCCTGAGGTATTTTCAAAATTTTTTTTTTTTGGCTAAAACCTCCACTTTTGGTGAGAAACATCGAAATTTCATAGAGAAATCGCTCACCTGAGGTTTAAAATACTCAATACAGGTAGCAGTACCTCCTTACCTGACTGAGTTTTCTAACAGGCTGGCACCAAAGAAAACAAGTTCTGTGGGAGAGTAACTATTTCACACCACTCATAAATGGTATTTATTTATATACTTGGTCCAAATTTATATGTAATACGAGAGTATATTGGTTTTCAAACAGTAATATAGGCATTATAAGCATTGTTTCACTCACTAACTCATCATACCTGACCTTCTTTTGCCACATTACCTGCTCATCATTTCTGACTGTTTCTTCCTCTGATGCTATGTAAACTTTGTCCTCCACATTGTCATCAATTGGGGAATTACTCTGGCCCTGAATGTCTTTATTGGCCAGGTCACTGGTAACAGATGAATTTCCGAGACAATGGCGTGCAGGGGGGGAGGGGGAGGTTATGCGGTGTAAGGCATTGTCCCTGCTTGGCATCTTGTAGAGGAATAGAGGAAGGTGTCCTGTGTATACGTACGAAAAATCATGCGTGAAAATTGAAAATTGTGCAAATTAGGGACCTTGCAATTGCACAACATACCAGTACGTCATCGGGACTGGCAAATGCAAAATGTTGCAACGTACCCATACGTCAACGGGACGGGGCGGGTTAATGGGAGTTAGGACAGGTTTGGGTAAATATGTGATCATATGTGGTTGAAAATACTGTCAATTAAAATCGAAATATGGGTAAATCCTCTCTCCAGAGAAAAAATTATATATATATATATTTAGTACCAGTTTAAGGATATTATTTCGAATTTGACCACCCTATTTCAGGCCTTAGGATTTGTTTGCGGTGGAAATTGTTCCCTAAATCATGCAAAAAAGGGTTCCTTCTTACCAATACCGAAAAAAAATAAAAATAAAATACAGTGGGCTTGCACAGCACAAGAGTGGTTGGGCAGTCCTTGTCCTCGCGCACTTTGAAATTGTACACTGTGAATACATAATCTTATGAGAAAAATTACATATGGGCGGTACCCCCTCATACCTTGACATTTTTTGACCCTTAGAGACATAATAAAGGGAAAATTTTTCAGACATATACTGCAGATATAGCTACAATAACAAAAATATGGTCAGTCACCTTAACAGCAGTAGACAACATGCCTGATGGATGTAAATAACAGGGGTTCCGAGGCATGGCAGCACATTTAGAATGCCCCCGCTGCACCACCCCCCACACCGTACGTGTTTAACAGTTGCCAGTGTTGTATTATTCCAGGCTTTGATGAAGAAATTTATGGCCTTTTGAATGTTATATTTCTTCCAGAATGCAGCAGTTGATTATGGTGGGGGTTGCAGGTATGCCAGGTGAAGCAGGTGGGACTGTGGAGGTGGAGGCGGCTGGTGAGTCGGGGAGGGGCAGTGGAGGTGAAGGGGATGGTGGCATGCAAGTCAGGGGAGTTGGTGAGGGGAGGATCCTCCATCTCCTTGCTCCTGCTCACATTTTTGGCAATTTCCTTCATCTTTTCTTGTTTGTCTGCGTCATTCCTTGTTATGGACGTATTTGCTGTATAGCAACTTGGCACTCACGAAATAACGTCATTCATCGAATCCAAACATTATTAAAGACTAAGTCTACTAATACCAAGTCGGTTCACTTTCCATCAGGGCGCAGGGAGGTGTGGCTTGTGTATGACATCAGTTGGCTTAAGTAACAGAAAATGTATAAAACCGCAGAATCAAATTAAACATTTATAACAAGGGATGATACAGTATTGTTGAGTGAAGATGAATGGGAGTTGCAAGGTTTGGTGAATGAATTTGGGACTGTGTAGGAGGAGGAAGCTGAAAGTTAATGTAAACAAAAGTAAAGTTATGGTGTTTGAGAGGAATGAAGTCACAGAGTGTGCAGTGAGGTTGGATGGTGAGGATATGGAGAATGTGAGTGCATTCAAGTACTTGGGTAGTGTGATGAGTAAGGATGGAACTTTGGGGGATGAAGTACGTTAAAGGGTACAGCAGGGAAGGAAGGTTGTTGGTACATTGAAAGCAGTGATGAGAAATAGGGAGGTGAGTATGGAAGTTAAGAAGTCACTGCATGATGGTATTGTGATCCCTACCCTGACGTATGGAAGCGAGGCGTGGACCTTGCAAGAGGGGAACAAGTCAAGAGTGAGAGCAGTGGAAATGAGTTACTTGAGAGGAGCATGTGGAGTGACATGGAGGGACAGGTTGACGAATGAAGAAGTGAAGGAACGTTGTTGGGTAGATGTGGATGTGGTTGAGAAGATTAGGAGAAATACATTGAGGTGGTTTGGACATGTGGAGAGAATGGAGAATGAAAGACTGACTAAGAGGGTGTATGTAGGTGAGGTGGAGGGAGGGAGAGGGAGGGGTAGACTGAGGATGAGGTGGAGGGATGGAGTTGAGAGGTATATGAGGGAGGGGGGGGTGAGTTGGGGGGAGGGTAGTCAAATGGTGGGTGACAGAGTGACTTGGAGGCGTTTTGTCTGCGGCCACACTTTGCTGGATTAGGGCGTCGGGCTATAGATAGATAGATAGATAGAAAACGAAGCAGGGGAAAAAGTGCTTCCTTCACACCCCTAAACCTTCCATCACACATTTCAGTCCCTTCCTTCACTTCACCGAACCGATAAATATGTTATGGTCTGAGTAGTGGAGGAAACATCCATCCTCCATCATGGTCAGGAATCAACTGAGCTGGTGTTTCGTGCCAGAGCCAGTCAACGTCACTTCGATGCTCTGCCCCCTGCGTGAGCTTGGAGCCGTTTTAGAAGGAAGTGAACCGACTTGGTATTAGTAGACTTAGATTAAAGAAACTGGGTTTCTGTTCTAACTTACTGTTATTGTTGAGATCTTACTGTAGACTCCTCTTGAGCACCTTCCCCAAGAGCCTCTGAAGTCGCAATGGGCCCGTTGTGTGGGGAGGGGGGTCGCTTAGTCGGGGAAAATAGTGGTTTTGGGCCACTCCTTGCCTTTACCTTGTGGATATTGGGCAAAACTCGCGCAGTAAAGGTTTTTTGGTTATTAAAGCCAGCGGCCATACCACGTTGAGTACACTGCTTCCCGTCCGATCAGCGAAGTTAAGCAACGTTGGGTCTGGTTAGTACTTTGATGGGTGACCGCCTGGGAACACCAGATGCTGTTGGCATAACGTTCTCCCTACGTGTCAAGTGGGGTTGGTGGAGGATTAGTGCCCCTCCCTGTAAAACAATTAACTCTGAGCCCTTGGCCACCCTGTTTGGGATACATGGCGTCTGGCAATGAATGAATGGATGAATTTTGGTCACTCGCATAGTATGCGATTCACATACTGTGAACTCGTGTACTGTGTGAGCCCACGGTACTATGAACTAAACAAAAAAAAATTCCCTAATTTACTGTACATAGTGTTGTCTTGAAACTAATATCTATGTTTTATTCTTTCAGATAATTTAACACTGTAATTCTCCTACATATATAGAACCGCACATACCATGCAGCCAGCACTGTCCTTGAGATGATGGTGGACAGCTTCTCCATTTGTCACACAGAACCTACACTGTACATTATTATTCTTGGTGGTAGCACCTAAGTAGGGTTTTGTTTTCACAGTGCTCCCAGGGTTTCTGATTAATTGTTTGTAGTCTTTATATTTTCTTTTGTACTCTAAGAGGAGCAATGGATCTGGCTGCTGAAACGAATACGCCGCTGAATGTGCTGATGGTTGTTGGTTGTCTGCTATCCTTACCATCCTGTCTGATCCCCTGTTAACCTTAGTATACTGTTAAGTTCCCCTATGGCATTTTATTTTTTCCCTAATGAGTTGCCTCAATTAATTTCTCTGATTAATTACTTTCTTTTTATCACATTGAGCTCTTCTGCAGAAGGTGGAATCCAAAGCTTTTCACCTCATCAACTCTTTAAGATAGCAGTGTGAATGATTTTTCTGTAATACACAACATATAAATTAAAGAAATACTCTGTGTATTAATTTAAAACATATCTATATTCATTAGTGTCCAATCTTGCGCAGACTGTTGATGTATTGCACCTTATAGTCACAACAAGTTTCATGGGTTCCATTCACCATTAACTATACTTTAACTATACCGATGTAGTTACAGTACTGTATGCAGTATATGAATCATGCAGGACATTTATATAGTTTATTATTGAAAATTAACCCGTTGGTGATTATGATGCATCTTGACTGTTTATTTTATTTATCATTAGACAAGTTTATATGACTTAAATTAGGAAGGCTCTCTAGAAACCAAATGGATAAAAATAATTTACATTCAATCCCTAGATCCCACAAGTTCTTCCCAAGCTGAACTGATTGTAGTCTGTATGACTTAGAAGCTAACAATGCTTTGATGATTGATGAATTTGACAATTTATACTGGCTAAATTATTACTTTTATTCAGCATAGGAAGAACTTGTTGGAGTTAGGGAGTGAATGTATATATATATTCTTTTTTATCCATTTGGCTTCTAGAGAGCCTTTCTAATTTGCATGCATGTGATTTATTCCACCAGATATTACTGTGTATTACTTGTGAATTTCAACACGTCTATTACACGTGTTTAAATTCTCGTGAAACAAACTATAAAAAAAGATCAGATATCCACATCTTTTAGATGAATTTCAACACGTCTATTACACGTGTTTAAATTCTCGTGAAACGAACTATAAAAAAAGATCAGATATCCACATCTTTTAGATGAATTTCAACACGTCTATTACACATGTTTAAATTCTTGTGAAACGAACTATCAAAAAAGATCAGATATCCACATCTTTTAGACGAATTTCAACACGTCTATTACGCGTGTTTAAATTCTCGTGAAATGAACTATCAAAAAAGATCAGATATCCACATCTTTTAGATGAATTTCAACACGTCTATTACGCGTGTTTAAATTCTCGAGAAACGAACTATCAGAAAAGATCAGATATCCACATCTTTTAGATGAATTTCAACACGCCTATTACACGTGTTTAAATTCTCGTGAAACGAACATATAAAAAAAGATCAGATATCCACATCTTTTAGACATCTCCAGTCCACATCTTTTCCACATGAAAAATGTGACATTTGCCCAGTGGGACCGGCCATCTCGAGAAGGCACCTTCAGAGCAGCTACAGGCCATATCCTTATTCCCCTCAGAGTGGCTACAGGCCGTCTCCTTATTTCCCTCAGAGCAGCTACAGGCTGTCTCTTTCAGGAGGGTTAAGCAGCTACAGGCCGTCTTGAGAAAGGCACCTTCAGAGCAGCTACAGGCCGTCTCCTTATTTTCCTCAGAGCAGCTACAGGCCGTCTCCTTATTTTCCTCAGAGCAGCTACAGGCCATCTCCTTCAGGAGGGTTGAGCTGCTACCAGCCATCTCAGTAGTGCTGGCAGGAGCTGGAGGAACAGCTTCACCCTGATGTTGGTTGCGAAAGGCTTGCCCAGAAGGTAGTCTGGTATTCCTGCTATGGTGGCAGCGGGCGAGCTCCGGGTCATAGGGGCACGTGGCCCGGGCGGACTTATGCCGTTTAGAGTCCCAGTGTGCTGAAGTTGCTCCTCTATGGGCTCCTTGTGGGGGTGTCGGGTCACCCCCTGTGGCATTATACTGCATTTTAAATACTATCTACCTATCTATGTATAGCCCGATGCCCTAATCCCGCAAAGGGTGGCAGCAGACAAAATGCCTCCAAGTTGCTCTGGCACCGACTATTTGACTACCCTCCCCCCAACTCCCTCCTCTCTCATATACCTCTTAACTCCATCCCTCCACCTCATCCTCGGTCTTCCCCTCCCCCTCCCTCCCTCCACCTCACCTACATACACCCTCTTAGTCAGTCTTTCATTCTCCATTCTCTCCACATGTCCAAACCACATCAGTGTATTTCTCCTAATCTTCTCAGCCACATCCACATGCACCCCACAACATTCTTTCACTTCTTCATTCGTCAACCTGTCCCTCCATGTCACTCCACATGCTCCTCTCATGTAGCTCATTTCCACTGCACTCACTCTTGACTTGTTTCCCTCTTGCAAGGTCCATGCCTTGCTTCCATACTTCAGGGTAGGGATCACAAAACTATCATGCAGTGACTTCATAACTTGACATACTCTCCTCCCTATTTCTCATCACTGCTTTCAGTGAACCAACAACCTTCCTTCCCTGCTGTACCCTTTCATGCACTTCATACCCCAAGGTTCCATCCTTACTCATCACACTACCCAAGTACTTGAATGCACTCACATTCTCCATATACTCGCCATCCAACCTTACCGTGCATTCTGTGACTTCATTTCTCTCAAACACCATAACTTTACTCTTTTTTACATTAACTTTCAGATTCCTCTTCCTACAGACTGTCCCAAATTCATTCACCAAACCTTGCAACTCCTATTCATCTTCACTCAACAATACTGTATTATCAGCAAACAACATAACCGGAATCTTCCAAATCTCACTCTCATTCATTAGAGCCAGCCCCACATCCACTGCCCTACCTTGCACCTCCTTTACAACCCCATCCATGTATATATTAAACAGCCTTGAGACATCACACAACCCTGTTTCAGTCCCACACTGAGATCAAAGAGCTCACTCAGCTCACCATCTGCTCGCACTGTAGCCCTAGCTCCTTCGTACATACTCTTTACAGCACTCAACAATTTCCCCTCCACTCCATATATTCTCAGTACCTTCCACATACCTTGTCTATCTATTTTGTCTTAAGTTTTCTCGAAGTCCATGAAGGCAGCATACACTTTCTTTCCCTTCTCTAGATACTTCTCCACTAAACATCTTAGAACAAAAATCTGATCTACACACCCTTTTTCCTTCTAAATCCCCCTTGTTCTTCTCCAACTAGTTCCGTTGTTATATGCCTAATCCTATCAATGAGTATTCTACCATATATTTTTCCAGTCACACTAAGAAAGCAAATACCCCTATGGTTACCACATACTTCTCTCTCTCCCCTTTTCCGTTGTATATACCTGATTTCCAGTCCTCCGGAACCCTTCCCTCTTCCCAAGCCAATCTACATAACTTCCATATCCACTCCACTACAATCTCACCCCATACCTCAGCATTTCACCACACACTCCATCAATTCCTGGGGCCTTTCCTATCTTGATCTGCACTGCTTCCACTATTTCTGCCCTACTGATCTCTTCCTCCCTCCTCTCATCTCTCCTTCTCCCAGCCATTCCCCAACCACTTATACTCGCACTGCTCTCACTCTCTACATTCAACAAATCCTCAAAGTGTTCCTTCCATCTCCTCAATTTGTCTTTGTTCTCCACCAACAATCTGTTATTCTCATTTTTCACTCCCCTGCTATTTCCCCTTTCACACTGCCTTACTTTCTTTACCTCCTTCCAAAACAATTTCTTACTCTCCCTCCATTTCACACTCAGATTCCTCCCAAATTCTTCATCCACTTTATTCTTACTCTCCTTCATCAATCTCTTCTTAAATACGCTACCAAATAATAACGCCACACCACACTAAGATCATATGCAGGCCTCAGTGTTAAAGTAATAATTACCCACAGTGAAATAGGACCACCAGTTCCACCAATATATAAAGGTTGGACTTCCTGCAATAATAGTGCTTAACCCCTCTGCCCTAAGTGCTATTCACCTTACCCGACCTTGACCTGAGTAGTATCCTGCGTGATACTAACAACCCATATCTAGGCCTAAGAATTATAATTGTCCAGTATATCTGTGTTCGTGACATCTACCCGTTTCGCTGTAGAATTTAGTAATACACATGTAAGGTTGTTGCCTTAAGTTTTTGTGTCCTGCCTCTCTCCTATTTGTCTAAGCTCCGGTCTAGAAAGAGAACCCAGCTATACACTAGGCGTTAGAGGGACGGGAAGCCGACCCTAAAACACCTAGCATTACAAAATCTAATTATATCCTTTATTGTGCAGTGTCCGTCCAGCTTTCTTCTGACTGGCTAGTATCCTGTGTGATACCCACAAACCAGTCGGGACCCTCTAGTCTGTCCAGAACAGTTGATAGTAAATAGTGTATTGTGTACAACTCCCATCCATATTCAACGAAGGTTGTAATTTAGATAGTACACATGTAAATTGTTGTCCAGAGTTTTTATGTCCTGCTCTTCTTGTTGTGTGTTCTAGCTCTGGTCTCGAAAGAGGACCCAGCTCTATCGCTGGTGTTTCTAAGACGAGAAGTCGCCCTAAAAACACCTAGCATAACGCTAACAATAATGTATTCCATTATCACTTTCATAGCTGCTGGCCTTGAACAACACTTTACTGTACTGTACCAATGTCGGCGATGTTGAGTTAGGGCAAGCTATAAAAAACTGCAAGCGGGAAGGGAACGAAGGTCACTGGTGTGTCAACACAATCCTTCTCTACCATCCCAAGCAGTCAGGCATTCACAGTTCACTTCATCCCAAATGTTTTTGCCGATGTTTACATGCTAATGTAACAGGTATCCTAATTTTATTAATATAATGCTAGGTGTTTTAGGGTCGGCCTCCCATCCCTAGAGCACCTAATGAATACCTGGGTTCTTTTTCTGGATCGGAGCTTAGACAGATAAGACAGAGAGGCAGGACACAAAAACTCAAGGCAACACCTTACATGTGTATTACTAAATCTTACACAGGAACGGGCAGATGTTACAAATATAAATAAACTGGACAATTATAATTCTTGGGCTGCAGATATGGAATAATAGTATCACGCAGGAAACTGTGCAGGACCAAATTGGTTAGGGTGAACGACACTTGAGCTAGACACTTAAGTTGGTGGGGGAGTTTAGATTTCCTAGGCCGTTGGTGGTGGTTGTCTGATTTCCCTGGGTAGCGTTAATATTTTACACTGGACCTAAGCATGGTCTTACCGATATGTGCCGTCACTGTTGGATAGAGTGTTCCTTGTACCTCGGCCCGTAGATCACTTTTACACTACTTCACTATGTACCTGGATGGAGCTGGCGATACTAGAATTTCAACACAGGGGCCTTGGTATGATATTCACATGATACGGCGGCACTGTTCACTATGGTAGAGCCGTCCTTCACTGTCTCACTATTGCACTATCTTTTTCTATCACTTTCTTTTATGCTCTAACCACCGGCTCACTTGATTCTGTCACTTCTACACTGTCTTTATGCTGCGTGTGTTCACTTTCACTCACTGTCAGGTCGGATGTGTCACAGTCAGGAGCAGGACCGGCGACGGAGTCTCAGCCTCCCTACTGACGGGACTGGGATCCACCAGGGGCTGCTAAGTCCCAGGGCAAGGAACAGCGCATAGGGGCATCCTCTCTCGTACGGTGCTGCTGGGGGCGTAGGGGCCCGAGGCTTCTGGGCTCAGGTTGGGAGTCTGGCCCGCTGGGCTGGGGTTGAACAGTCGCCTGAACTTCTGAGTCAGGCGCCTAATGGAGGAAGAGGATCTCCGGCGTCTGAGTGCAGGAGGTCCCGCCCAGGAGTCTGAGGGGTGGTTGGGAGGCTGCGGTCCCAGCAGGTCGGGGATGCAGTCAGGAGTGAGCTGCGGCGTCGGCCGGCGTCGGGGTCTGTCAGGGGAGTCCCCACCGGCTGTAGGGAGAAGAGGCCGGTGGTGGTCACAGAGCCTCTCCAATTCTCCTTGAGGCTGGGGGCTCCCTCCAAGTCGTGGGTAGGCGGACCAGGCTCAGCACCTGACGAAGGAGCAGCTTCAGGCCGTCTCTGGCGGTAGGGCCCAGCTACTGGCCTTGGCTGTCTCGGGACACCTTCGGAGCAGCTACCAGCCGCATCCTGCAGGAGGGTAGAGTGGCTACAGGCCAACTCTCCGGGTGCACCTTCAGAGCAGCTTCCAGCTGTCTCCTGATTGACCTCCGGAGCAGCTTCAAGCTGTCTCCTGTAGGAGGGTGAGCAGCTACCGGCCGTCTTTCCAGGGGCACCTTCAGAGCGGCTACCGACCGTCTCCTGACAAACACGGGAGCGGCTTCAGGCTGTCTCCTCTTTTCCTCCAGAGCAGCTTCAGACCGTCTCCTGTAGGAGAGCGAGCGGCTGCAGGCCGTCTCTCCGAGGGGCACCTTCTGAACAGCTTTGGGCAGTCTCCTAGTTTCCTCCAGAGTGGCTTCTGGCAGTCTCCTGTAGGAGGGTGAGTGGCTATCGGCCATCTCAGGGGTGCTGTGAGGAACTGGAGAAACAGTTCCACCCCGGTCTGATCTGTGGGCAGCTCGCCCGGCAGGTCGTCTTGTATTCCTGCTATGGTGGCGGTGGACGAGTTCCGTGTCATAGGGGTGTGCGGTCCAGGTGGACTTAAGGCGTTTCCACCTGGAGCTCATTCGCACCATGTACACTCCTCTGTGGGCTCGTTCTGGTGGCTCGTTGTGGACTGTTTTGGTATACTCCTGCATTTTAAACAGTATAAAGGAAGTCCGTGAGAAAAGCATCAGTTAAAATATAAAAGATTGGTGGACTGAGTAAAAGTAACAGTGAAACCATGAACACAGCAAGGCAGTGAAATACGGGTCTATTACAGTGGATATGCAACCAGCTAATAATGCCGCATCATACTAAGATCATACACAGACCCCAGTGTTAAAACAATAATTACCAACAGTGAAATAGTCCCACCCACTCCACCAATATATAAAACTTGGACTTCCTGTAGTAATAGTATATAACCCCTCTGCCCTAAGTGCTAGTCACCTTACCTGACCTTGACCTGAGCAGTATCCTGCATGGTACTCTAACCCGTATCTAGTCTAAGATGCAGTATAGTGCCACAGGGGGTGCCCCGACACCCCCACAAGGAGCCCATAGAGGAGCAACGACAGCGTGCTGGGACTCGGAGCGACAACAGCATAAGTCTGTCTGGGCCGCTAGCCCCTATGACCCAGAGCTCGCCCGCCGCCACCATAGCAGGAATACCAGACTACCTTCCGGGCGAGCCTTCCCCATATTATAATTAAATGTGCCATATGCACATGCACATTTAATTATAATATTTTAGGACTACTAACTGATTTTTGGCAACTATTTTTAAAAAGTCAGTCGGAGCGCAAATATCCTCGCGGGACGCGCAAGGAGCGCAAAAACAACCCTGCGGTGTAGGGGTTAATACTTTTCACATTATTTATTTACAGTATTTATTTTTTATTAGTTTCTAATCATGGAAAATATTACTTGGCTCTTTTATCTTTATATTGTATAACTGTATATAGCTTACCTTGAAGAAGTAACATTGTTTAGAATAAATTGTTGGGTGGATTCATGATGCAGATGAATTTTCTTGAACATCAGTTTCCAATACAAACTGTGGGAAGTCCATCTCCCCGTTAACCCTTTACTACCTTAACAGTGATGAAACACATGCATACCCCCATCATGTGCAGGGCAGTACAACACTTCGATTAAAACACTACTGTATTACAAGCCACCCTCCTGATGTTCATAAATCAGAGGTATCCTTAAATAGAGCTGATGAAGTTCACTTTGGTAGGATTAAATCAGGATATCACCCAACCCTTCTAAGTTATCAGCCTTGATTTAGGTTGGGTGGAATCTCAGACATGTGCCTTGCTTGTAGAATAGGCCAATACAGCATAACATGCCACTGCACAGCACATGCTGCACTGAGATGCAGACACAGCATTAACGGTATATGTAGCTTATGGAATGGCCTCATAGCAGTAGTTGCTTATTTGTCTGTGGTTGATGGGTCTGTTTGCTCAGGCAGGCTGCAGTTAAGGAATACCACCAACAACTACAGTAATGTCTTTCTTCTTGCTACAGACAATTTTATTTAGCTTATGAGAGAATTTTTTAACCAGAAGGATTAAACATAGCCATCATTAACATCTTTATTGCAAGCTGTCTCCTCTAAGCTGAATAAATAATCTAGTAGCAAGAATACTTTAAATTTAAAAGTACATCGTCAGATTGATGAACTTAGTCACTTGAATCCAGGTGACACCCTTGCTGCTATTCAACTGTTTTACAGTACTGTATTTACCTTAGGAAAGTCCACTGAGGTTGAAGGGGATTATTAAGGGTATATCTAACCCCTTCTCATTGAAAAGTCCGTCCAGAATGAAGCAAAATAAGACATGCTTATGCTGAATGCATTTTAAACTAAATCAGATCCTAGTGATGAATATGAAGTATGAAGAAGTTGTCCCAAACTGGAAATCCAAATCAACTTTTAAATTAAGAAACCTATCAAGAAAGGTGATTCAGGGTATGGTAATTATGGCAGAAGGTTGCAGCTTGGATAGGGTAAGGTCCATTTGGTTTGGCTTACGTATTGCCTGTAAGGCTTACGTATTGCCTGTAAGGTATCCATTGCCCCTTTCTAAACAATATCAGTGTTAGGAATGAAGAGTGCAAAGTTTAGGCCTAAGTTTTCAAAGGTTATTAAATGATAGATTTATTTATATTTTGGTTAGTAAACTGATGGATGCATTGTGTTTACAGCTCCTGTGTGTGCCATTATTGCTGAATCATGAAGACAAGATTTGCACAGCACTAGAGTTTGATAAGGAACACAAATGGTTGTGATAGAGGGGACACCCATTGCAGTTGACTTTTGGAGACCTACAAAAGCACCGCAGGTATAATGCAAGAGATAACTATTGTCGTGGATGGTTTATTATAGCTTGTGTTATTTAACTTGATAAAGATCCCTAACACCATTCAGCTCATTGATAACCAGGTGCAGTCTGAATGAAATGTTGATTTGACCAGTGATCCAGGAGGCTCATTCCTGCCTCAAAACTAAATTCCATCAAATTTCATGCAACCACAACTTTTTATTTAGTGTGGAGTGGCCCAGCTCCATTGGATGAAAACAATCCAGTTTTAGCCTATTGCTATACAGTATGATGGTAGATCCAGCTGTGAAAGGTAATTTCTATACAGCCAGGTCTCATCAGCCCCTGGGAAAAGGTTACAAAAATGCCCACGATTTTAAAAATTATTATAACCAACATAATTGGTTTTGGGGATGTGCAGGGAAGCAATGCAGTGCCAGGAAACATGGCACTGGCACAGGTGAAGAGCTCTATGAAATGGCTGAAAAATGGGAAAGCAGCTAGGGTTGATGAGGTGTATGCAGAAATGATTAAGTGTAGTGGAGAGAGCGGAATGAAGTGCTTGTTGGAGATATGTAAGAAGGCATGGATGAGTGAAACTGTGCCAGGAGGGGGAAAAAGGCTGTGACTGTACCCCTGTACAAAAATAAAGGTAAGCGAAGTGAGTGCAAGAATTATCAAGGCTTAAGTTTATTGAGTGTGGTAGGGAAGGTATATGAAAGAATTATTATAGAGAAAGTAAGAGAGATATCTGAAGTCCTAGTAAGTGATGAACAGGGTGGCTTTAGGAGTGACAGAGGATGTGTGGATCAAATATTTGCAGTGAGGCAGATAGCAGAGAAGGCTTGTGAGAAGGACCATAAGGTGTGTATGGCGTTCATGGATCTGGAAAAAGCATACGACAGTGTGGACAGAGAAGGTTGTGGAAAGTATGTACGGTGTAGATGGTAAGCTGCTAGGTGCTGTCAAGAGTTTTTATGATGGTAGTGAAGCATATGTAAGGGTTAATGGGCATCTAAGTGAATGGTTCATAATCGGTGTGAGCATGCAACAAGGTTGTGATGTCCCCATGGTTGTTCAGTAATTGTATATATGGATGGGGTGATGAGAAAGTAAAAACACAACTGATGGAGGGGGGGATGGCATTAGCAATGAATGGTGATTGATGGAATAACTTTGTCATATGCTGATAATGCAGTACTACTTGCAAATACTGAACAAGAGCTTGGTAGACTAGTGAGAGTTTTGCTAATGTCTGTGAGTGTCATACCTTGAGAGCAAATGTAGAAAAGAGTAAAGAGATGGTTATTTAGAAAGAAGGTTACTCCCAGTGCAATGTTAAAGTGAATGGAGAGATTGGAATTGGTGAGAGTTCAAATACCTTGGTACAGTGATAGAAAAGAGAGGAAAATGTGCAAAAGAAGTGGAAAGTAGAGTGACACATGGAAGGAAAGTAGCTGGTCCAATGAAGGCCATGATAAAAAAACAAAGGCTTGAGTGTTGCAGCTGCATGAGGCTTACATGAAGGAGTGTTAGTGCCAACTAACATGGATATGAGACTATGGTGTGGCATAAAAATGAAAAGTTAAGAGTGAGAGCAGTAGAGATAGGACTGCTGAGGAATGTACTGTATGTGGAGTACAGAGAGTGGATAGGATACAAAATAATGTGACTCATGAAAGATGTGAAGTCTGTGGATACCAGAATCAAACAGAGTGTAGGCTACTGTGATGGTATGGTCATGTGGAGGGAATGAATAACACTAGAGTGGTGAAAAAGGTATATCTGAGCGAATTTGAAGGAGAGAGGAGACGAGGTAGGCTGAGGAGAATGTCGATGGATATGGTGGGTGAGTGTGTGAGGAAGAGAGGTTTGGAAGTCAGTGAGGCTAGGGGACTGACAAGAGATCGAGCTGGCTAGATGAATGTTATGAGAAGCGCATGATCAGGGATATGACACCCCTTTTTAAAGTGACTGCATCTGGATTTACTCTCAGATACATTTATGTGAAACTACAGAATGTGGTGAACATGTTTGGCATATCTGATAGAGCCAGGATTCCGGGAGCTTGAATGATGAGTGAATGGAAGCATGGCCTATTGGATTGGGCAAATTTGGGCTGTCTGGACATTGCTATTCCTCATCCTGCCCTGCCCTGGGGTGGGAAAGGAGGTCCAGATGATGATGGGAATGAGAAAAACTAATGTATTTAGCCATGTTGGCAGCAGTAAGAAAAATAAACAAATAGGGCCTAATTAAAAATAAAATAATTCACCCCAGATTGTTAGAGGAAATTACAGTGATACTGGTGGTGGTGGCAAGAATTAACTACACACTGTTCATTTTGACTAAGTGTAAAATTGTCACCTCTCCATCTTGAGTGCAGAGTTATAATGCAATTAATAGTAGAATATGGTGGTAGTCGTGAGAAAGTGCTGTCAAACTGATGTAGGGCCATATTATTGTCCAATTACACCACTGAACTACAGGCAACAGGCTACAAATGGATGAAAATTTCTGTCAGGTTACAGTGAATGAACTATAATTATGTCCATAACACTTCTCCCCAGGCCCAGTTGTTCTTCCTGACGCACCTTCATGCGGACCACACCCAAGGCCTCACTCAGTCATGGCGCCTTCCCATCTACACCTCCCCAATCAATGCCCTTCTCCTAAAGCACAAGTTCAGGGTCAGTCTTGGTCACTTTTATCCTTTTCAGTTGAGTGGTGTTCATCATCCTTTCACTTGATTTAATATGCTGAATAGCAAGCCAATTAATTTTGTGTCATACGGGAAGCCATTTAATTTTTTGGATGGTAACCATGTAGCCAGCATATAAATGTTTAGTGTTCTAGTAAGTTAAGGTGCTCTAGCTTGATGTGGCATATAAAGAGTCTACACCTGACTGGCTCTTGGCATTCGTTGATCACATTATGATGCCCAGGGATGAGAAGTTGGTCATTCCTGCTTAAAGTATTTGGACTGGATGGCCTAGCTGTGAATCCCTGCATTCCTGATGAGATGATTAAGAATTGGATATTGGATGGATTTTTATATTATATTTTTCTCATTTAGTCATGCTACTACCAGACAATTTTATTCACCATAGGAAACTTTTCAGACTGGAAAGTTAGTTATAGGCTTCAATAATTCCTTCAGTATGAAAAGCCGTTTCAGGTTGATTAAACCTGTCAAGAAGGAGCAAGAATAAACTAAAAATTGACTCACTCTTAACACAGTCCTTCAGCTTAACCTCAACAAAAGATCTCCAGGGACACCCAGCAGAAGACCAGTTTCTTCTAGTCCACATAATGGGCAATATAGATTGGCTGATTCTTGACAGAGAGGACAGAGTTTTTTTTTTTTTTTTTTTTTTAACAGAATGGAGGAAGGAAAAACAAATGGGTAAAAAAAAAAAATAATCCATACACCAGATTACTGGTGTCCTCTGTTCATAAAATATCTGTAACAATTAGACTTGAACAGTTGTGGGTTGAAATTTGGAGGAAAACAACTCTGGGGAAGCGAGTTCCAGAGAGATGCAGTTCGGGAAATGAAAGAATTCTGATAGGGAGAAGTTCTGCAATATGGTTGAGTGACATTCCAGTCATGAGCGCTACCAAATGCCTGTGTAGCACGAGGGAAGGCATAGAGAGGTGGCACCATGGACGCAACTTCGTCTGAGCATCTGCCAAAAAAATATCTGTAAAATAATGCAAGGGAGGCAACATTCCTCCTTACTTGCAGGGGAGGTAGTTTATATGTAATGGCAGGGTTGTTAATGATTCTAACAGCTTTATTCTGAATTTTGTCTAGTTGTCTTAATGCAACCTCTTCACAACCATTCCACAAGGGTGAGCAATATTCAAGCTGAGAGCACACATGACTCTTATAAATTATAGCTAACTGCTTATCGGCGAAGAAGTTACGGACTCTGTACAATAATCCAAGTTTCTTTGAGGCGGTTGTAGCAAGTGATCTGACATGAGAGGTCCAGCTGAGGGCACTGTTAAGTGAGACACCAAGAATTTCAATACTTTTGGAGATGGGAATATTAGTAGCACTGAAGGTAATGTACGAATCTGGCAATATCTGTCTATTAGTAAACTGTATATATTTAGTTTTACTAGCATTAAAAGAGACAAGGTTTTTTTTGTCCCCATTCACTGATTGTAGATAGATCTTGATTTATGGAGATGGCTGTACTGAGTTGAGAGGTAGAGATATTAGACTTTGTAAATGGATGTCTGAGTGTGAATGAACTATGTAGTGTTGAGTCATCTGCATATGAGTGAATGGAATTGTGAGTGACAGATAAGAGATCATTAATATGAACCAGAAATAGGGTTGCGCCAGAACTGATTCCTGCGGCACGCCGGCGTTAATTGAGTGGAAATTCGAATATACATCATCTACTTTTACTCTTATTTTCCTGTCACTAAGATAAGAAGAAATCAAAGGAACAAAAGACGTTAGTCCATAGCAAGGGAGTTTGGACAGCAGGGAACGGTACCATACTCTGTTGAAAGCTTTAGAGATATCAAGAGCTACTGCATGAGTTTCTCCAAAAAGATCAATTGATTGATGGATGGTATAAGTTAAGAGATTGAGTATGTCAATGGTGGATCTTTCGTGGCAAGAACCGTATTGTCTATCACTAATTAAGAATATTCTATTGTCATTAGGGTTGTTAAGTAGTTTTGATGCTTGCTTTTGAAGAAAGTTTGATTTAGATAGATTTATTACAGCTTTTGCATGATTTCTAGCAATTTTAAATTGGGAGAGTGATTCAGATGTTTTTGATTTTAAGTAAGAGTTATATGCTAATGACTTTTGGGCTGTTGCTCTGGCACAATTGCCATCAAACCATTTTGGAGAGTTTGATCTTTTAGTGAATTGTTGACTTGGTATGAATAAATCCATACCAGCTAGTATTAAGTCGCAGACGTGGGTCTGGGTAGAATTGGGATCACTTGAGAAGAAAGACTGCCATGGAATATCAGCAAGATAATTTCTGCTCTCCCACGTGGGTCATTTGTAATACTGCCATCTGAAGATTTTAGTGGGGGAATGGATCATTCTATCCTTTAACCTATCAAGCAACAGTGTGAGTGTTTATTGATCAGTTTAGCTCCAGAGCAGCATGAGCCAGAGTTGTAATAGTTACTTGATCATTCTCTTATACCTGTATCAGCTGATCCCCTTGATAGTGACATATGTCACTGTGAAATTTCAGCTACCAGACAACATTGTACGAGAACTGGAGGTTGGCGAGAGTTACTTGCTGTCCCTTGACAGTGACAACATCCACACCATGACCGTCACCGTCATTGATGCCAACCACATCCCTGGTGCTGTCATGTACCTCTTCCAAGGTGACTGCTCTGGAATTTTGTGGCCATACAATCCATAAATTCTTCATTAAGTTGCTTCTTTAAGTTCCATTGTTGTCTGTAGAGCTGACTTGCCAGTATCTCCCAATTGACAATGCCAGCAGCATGGGAAAAAGTGTAATACAGGGTGGCCCGTAAATAGCACTCTGGTGGAAACTTGCATGGAGGTATCTTGTGTGTTGTGGGAACAGCTTAATCTTTTGGTTTTGAGTGTGGGTGTGACAGGTAGACACTGATAACAGTGACTGAGGTGTACCCACAACACACAAAAAGTAGACCAGAGGAGTATTATACAGTGACACCTCAGAATGTGATGTAGACTACAAATGAAAACTTTGTATATCAATTTATCGTATACCAAGGTCGATATAACATGGGCTCTGCAGGATATAGGGAGGGGGCCAAGGACCATGTTACCTAAAATCTCAAAAACCTTTCCTTGTAGGCTTGCCCCTGGCACCCTCAGTAGCTCCACATTTTCCACAAAGGGTAGCATCTTTGCCAGACATGATTTCTAAGTTATAAGTATTTCAGTATTTCACATAAAAAGTTATCACTCCACTTATTTGAGAATAGCATTGGTGTTTCAGTGGCCTTTCATGCATGAATCGGAATGAAAGGGAGATGATTACAGTGATTGTCAACACTAAGTGGCCATCTTGTCTCAAACATTTGACTGTCAACTTGTGCTGGAGGCTCTGTACTGTACTGTATATGCATGGGATTGTTGTACATGACCACAATTATTGTGTAAGCGAATTTTGCTAACATTATCGTAAAACTGGGTACTGCATAACTTTTGGTTCATTGTTCTATCAATTTATTGCCTACCAAACTATATTACAGCGAGGCCTGAGTGTATATAGGTCACCACGTACATTGGAGCACATTATCGGCATGTATTACCAGGGGAGATGTTTCCCTTGTCACCTAAAGTACAGCTCTTTGTTTCATGTTTTGTTTCTCTTACTACAGGGTATTTTGGCAACATCTTATATTGTGGAGACATGCGCTGGTGCCGTACGATGCTGAACAATGTGGTACTGAAGAATGTGGTGGAAGAACGGCAGCTGGATGTACTCTACCTTGACAACACCTTCTCAGCACCGTACTGTACATTTCCATCTCGACATATTGCAAAAGAGGACCTTTTCAGAATTATAGAGTGAGTTCTTTTGGACCAGGAAACCATTTAGTATGTTGGATGGTATCTATATAACCTGATGGTCTAGTGGGTTAAGGAATTGTAAGGGGTGGTTGGGGTTTATGGCTTATGAAATGCTACTGAAGAGTCACTCTTTCATGATAATCTGATAGGCCTTTTTTTATTATTATTATTATTATTACTATTATTATTATTATTATGTCACTCTCATCGTAAATGCCAGGAGCAACTGCCTAGCCACGGGCTTCTACACTCCTCATGGGGCAACGTAGGATTAGATGATGGATGAATGTATTATTATTATTATTATTATTATGACTTTTATTTTATTTTTATTATTATTATTATTATTGTTTTGTTTAAATATAGATCAGCACTTTACATCACCGCAGCTGCAAGAATGGGTTGGCAGACTTTTGGTTGTGATAATACTGTGGATTCTTATTTGTCCAACCATTAGAGGTAACAAGAAAATGAGATGGTCATGATCCAGAAATGGGAAAAGAAAAATATTAAGTACTATAGGACAGCTGTCAGTTCAGAACATTTTAAATAATTTTACTCTTCCTAAAACATGGAGGAATGAGTAGGTATTCCAGTATATGATACATAGGCCACAGATGATGGTACCCAGATAGTCCCTTTAGTCCAGTGACATTATATTTTATTCTTGCTACCTCCAGATTATTATATTGAATTTAGGAAGGGCCTTTAAAGGAGTTAATGATGGTGGTATTTACCCCAGCCAGGTTGAAAGGTTTATCCAAAAGTTTCATTTCATGGAGGTAGTGAGAATAAACTTTTAAAAATACCACCAAATTTAAGGGATTACTACCCTTTCCTCTCCCCCATCCGTCTTTCCTTCCATCCTCTTCTGTCTTTATTTCCTTCATTCTTTCCTCGTCCTTCTGCCTATGGGTGACTTTGCACTCCCTCCTCTGTCTTTCTTTCCTTCATTCTTTCCTCTTACTTCTGCCTGTGGGTGACTCTACACTGAGTGACAAGCCAAATGGTTTCTTGTACACCAGGAAACCATTTACTATGCTGAGTGGTAACCATATAATCAAATTTTGGCACCTGGTGATTTAAGTGGGTAATTACAACACTCCAATCGGATTGAGCCGGTGAAGGTTTACAGCCAAGGGGTTTAATGCCACTCAGGGATGAGTGAGGCTGGTCACTCTCATCTTAAATGTCAGGACCAACTTGCCCAGCCCCGGACTCCTACGCTTCTCATGGGACAATGTAGGATTGGGTGATGGATGGATGGATGGAGAACCATGTATGATTAAAATCAGTGTGGGTAACTATATATCCACTGGATTGTTATTTAACATAATACCAGACTTCATACCATTTTTGTTGTGTGTAAGGGGCCCTTACTTATTCCTCCTATCCTCTTCAACATCTTGATGTATTTTCAATTTTGTTCCATTCTTACATAAGTTAAGAAAGACCTCATATTAAAGGGTTTATGGAGGTAATATTAAGTATTGAAGTTCAGAAGGTTCTGTATAAGCTAAATAAAATTCATCTGCTTTCAGCAAAAACAAAGGGAAAAATAGTACAGTAAACTCTGAATTATCCATTGTAATTCAGCCAAGCCCTATGCCTGGAGCATTACACTTTTTTTTTTTTTTTTTCTGTCAGACCTTAGTGTTAAGAGTACATTTTAAGTCCATACCTTGTAAGTTTAATAAAAACAACTCCAGGTATTTTTTTTTTTTTTAATTGGTACACAATAGTGACCACGAATGTGGTACCGTACAAAAAAAAATCGAATGCGTTCCAGGGTTATGGTGTCTGGCAATAGGTAGATAGATAGATACAAGTATCAAGTGCTGTTGTGTGTGTTTCACTATGCTGGTCTATTGTTTTGTTAATCTGATGGGTAAGAAGGCAAAGAATGTGTACAGTTGAATGTTCTTGTCTAAATCCATAGTCGATCATTGATTAATTTATTGATTTCTAGGTGCATGACTATGTGTTTGTTTGTTAGTGTCTCAAAAACTTTACCGAGAACGGAAGTTATAGCAATTGGTCAATAGTTTTGTTGGATCAGAAATGGCCCCCTTTGTAGGAACAGGATGGATAGTTGCTTCTTTCCAAAAGGTTGGAAAACTTGAGGTACAGATACATAAGTGGAAAAATTTTGCCAGTACAGGAGCCAACACTGGGGAGCAATTTTTAAGTACTGTTGAAGGAATTTCATCTGGACCAATAGCTTTGTCTACTGAGAGATTCTGTAATACAGCTTGTAGTTATCAGAAATTACTATCGTCGATGATTTTAATGTCCATGATGTTGAATGGCTCACTTACTCATCCAGACCTTATGACTCTGGTCTTGAATGTGAGCTATTTGCAGACTCATTTAATCTCACCCAGTTAGTCAGTCAGCCTACCCTTGTACCAGACAACCCCGATCAAAATCCCCATCTGTTGGACTTGTTTCTAACAACCAATTCAGATAATTATAATGTCGAAGTGAAGTTCCCCTTTGGATCCTCTGATCATTGTCTGATACAAGCCACCTGTTCAACACCTACCACACCCTCCTGCTCTGTACCTGTCATGCTGACTAAATGGCACTACGACGCGGCAGACTGGGAGGGTCTTCAAAATTTTTTCATGGATGTTCCTTAGACCTCCTTTTTCTCTCAAGATGCAAACTCCACATTGGGCCACATACAGGATTTCCTTAAAGTCAGCATGGATACATTCATTCCCCACCATAGTTACAGAAAAAGATGTAATTCACCTAAATTGTTTGACCACAATTGTGCTAGAGTAACAGAACATAAAACAATAGCTAAGCCTTTAACTATTATAAAAATATCACAAACCATGCCAAAACTAATATCAATCTTTCTAAATTAAACTTTCTTCATAGACAGGCTAACAAACTACTAAACAACCCAAATGTTAACAAAATATTCTGGTCTACTCTTAATTCATTTACATCTAACTTCACAACCTCCTCTTCCATTCCACGGTTACAGTCCCCCAATGGAAATCTAAGAAGTGACCCGCGTGGAAAAGTCAACTTTGTTGATAATTTTTCAACAAACTCAACCCTAAATACAGAAAATCACAATCTTCCTGTAGGGCTCAGTAGAATCACACTACATAACTGAGAATTTACTGTATATTCAGTTGAGTAACTACATAAGCTTGCCTAATATTCTACCACTTTTGCTTCACACTTACCTCTGCTAGCTAACCCTGCCATGCTGAGAAAGGTGTGGTGTGTTTCTCTGGTACGATGCTTCAAGGAGGAAAGTGACGGAAGTGCCATGCTCTGAATATAATGAAAGTGCCCTGAGTGCAAATTAGACACAGTGAAGTGGTAAGTGAAGTTGTATCCCTTATTGCACATTCTGTAACATATTTTTAAATTTTCCAGCTCGTACCCAGATCATATAATAAAAATTGGGATTCGAGACCTGGGTCGAGAGGATCTCCTAGAAGCAGTGGCTCAGAGGTTCTGTGAGAGAATCATGGTGCAGCCAACTAAATATGAATACCTGCAGATGCTGAAATGCAGTGATGTCTTCACCACTGACGCTGACAAAGCTCGCATTCATGCTGTGCCAATGACCCAGGTTAGTGTATAAGTTTACATTTACATACTGTTGTGATAACTTAGGCTAACCTCATTAACCCCTAAAAGATGGATGTCTGCATATGCTGTCCATGGGTACTAGGGCCTACAAGACGGCTGTCCGCATATGCAGTCACGCCCCCCCACCCCTCCAAACCCACCCCACCCCCCTACCACCACTCCCACACACCACCAACCCTCGCACTCATCCCCCCACTCTGACCCCCTGCCCTCCCTCACCACCACACCCCCAAACCCCCACTGCCCTCCAACTCCCCACTGTCCCCCCAATACCCTCCACAGCCCCATGCCACTGTGAACTCCCACCCTTCCACCACCCCTCCCCTCCCCACCCCCATCCCCCATGCCCTCCCACAATCCCCAACTCCCCAACCACTTCCCCACCACCCCCACTCTCCCCACCATCCCCCACCATCTCTCCACCATCCTCCTCCATCCTCCATCATCCCACCACCACCCACCACCCCCTATCTCCCACCCCCTGTTGCCATTCCCCTACCCCCACCACCCCCAACCCCTACCCTCCTCCATCCCCCATACCCATACACCCCAAACCCCCACATCCCCAAACAACCCCACTCTTCCAATTTCCATTGCCTCCCCTACCCCCCTCCCAACCCCCCACTTAGGACCCCTACCCATCACCTCCCCAACCCCACCTCCACCTCCCCCAAGAACCCAGCCCCCATCCTTGCACCACCCCACAACCTCCACATCCTTTCAAACCTCCTTCCTCACAAATCCCCCACCATATAGCCGATTGTGCCCATCCTGAGCGTGTCAAAACATTACGATGCCCGTCTCTTAGGGGTCAAATTGATCACTGTCCTGTCTGGGATTCGAACTCAAGACCCACCCAGTTTAAAGGCATGACCTCGGAGAAGAGTAATATTGGATTTTTTTCCTTTTTGCCATTACAGTGATTCCTTTCTCCCCCAGATCACTGTGGCATCACACAAGCAGTGGAACAATGAGCATCCCACCATCAGTATCATCTTGACTGCCTTGTATGTCGGCTGGGAAAAGGGACCATACTCTTCTTCGTCAGTCACTGGTATATTCATTGTACCATACAGTGATCATTCATCCTTTCCTGAACTGATTGACATGGTGACTCAGTTGGCACCACACAGTGTCTTGCCCATTGTTAAACAGTGGTCGAAGGCTGGCTGGTGGTCTGAGCCCCAATGTCCTGATCAGTCCGTGAAGGCCGATATGTCTGTTTACAGTCACCTTTTAACTCTCCCCCCACCCAGCCCAGTCATAGTTCCTGAATCAGTGTTACTGATGATGAAAGAAGGACGATTGCGAATGTTAAGCCAGCAGCCACGCCGGTGTGGTTTGCAGCGAGGGTTGTCCCCCAGGCGTAGCAGGGCGCATGGCGTCCGCTATTCCACACCACCAGATCACCTTCCTTCACCTCCTCTCCCATCTTGTATTTACTCAACCCCACCTCGGTCTTGCATGCACTCACTTCCACCGCATTCGTGTATGCACTCACCTCAACCCTGTTCAGGCATATATTTATCTCAACCCCAATTTTGCATGCACCCAACTCCATTCATGCCTTGTATGCACTCACCTCCAGCCCAGTCTTGTGCAGGTATCCATTCATCACCACAGGCTTGTACAGGTATGCACCCACCTCCACCCCAACATTCTGGTACAGGAATGCACTCACCCCCACCCCAACAGTTTGGTAATGGTATGCATTCACCTCCATCCAAGTCTGATGTAAACTCTCCTTGTCCTACCTCCAGTATCACCATTGATAGCAGGACCCCCAGCCCTTCCCTCTTATACCCACACCCTCATGTGACACTACACACTGCACTGCCCCCATCATCTCCCTCCTTGCATTCTCAGAGTGACCACAGGGAAATTCAAGCTCATCATTATCATCCAGACCTCTTTTCCCACCTAGGGGAAAGTCAAACACAGGCCAGAGAACTTCCCAGAAGTGTCCCAGAAGCACAAACTCAGATCAGCGAATTTTCCAGTGTCTCATCACCGAATAGGAGCAGAATTAAAGCCTATAGTTCAGCAGTACATTCTTTACTGGGTGTAGATGAACATTTCTGTGAACAGAATAGCCCAAGTGAATATTCTGGTGCCAGTCATCACAACAAGGTGTCTGACAAAAACAGTGTAAGAGCTGAGAACTCAGTTAAAGAACCACGGCAAAGTGTAACTTCATTGGAAAATAAATCCAGTGAACAACATTCCAGAAGTACTTCAGCAGAAAATCTGAATGTCCCAAACACTGAGAAAACACCAGTCCATATAATGATAACTGAGACTAATGACTTGATAGCTGCTAAGTATACACGGTTGAATAATGAGGGTATTACTGTAGAAAATTTCAGAAGTATTATAAAAGATACTGAAGAAATATGTAAAGCTGTTGCAAATGTTTATGCAGCTCTGCCAGATTAACCTTTTTATGTAATGATAGTGTAGCACATACGTGTGGATGTTTGTGCCTGCGAGGAGTCAGGATTCTGGACACTTGAATGATGAGCGAAGAGTGCGGCCCATTTAAATGGACATGTGGTCCATTTAAATAAGACGGACTTTCGATAGTTCTTGTACTGTTAGCTTTCTTAATGCACTCCGCACTGTGTCTTGTTCCATTCATGGGTGTGAAAAAAGGTTGGGATGATGGTGGTGATGGTAGTGTAGTGTACTACACATGGGAGGATCAGCCAGAATGATTGCCGAGAGGGATTGTTGGTACAGTATAAGGTATTTTGGCAGGGAAGGGCATATGGATATGGTGGTGTGAGTACTGGTTAAGAGAAAATGGGTGGAATATATCATGAATTTAATGAGTCAATGAAAGGATTATAGTAGTGAAAATTTTGTTCCGTAGGCTCACAGTTTCATTTACATTGACTTATGCTTAAGGTGTCTGGCTGTAGATACTGTACATAGATAGATTGGCATATGCTCCACAGGCTGGCTTGGATGATGTAGAAAAAGATTGATTTTAGGACAACTTAATATGTGTGGTAAGTGGTATGGGGGATGATTAGACTGTAGTTTAAGGAAGGGAATTAAATGGCCTGTTGGTGAAGCAGCTCAGGGATATGAAGGGGTACACGGGGGATGCACATATGGTATGTGGAATGTGGAAGGGGAAAGGATGCTTGAGTTTGGAGAGGCATTGAACATGATTGTGTGCAACATGCATTTTTGGGAAAAGAGAGTAGGTTGATTACGTACGAGTTGGGGAAATAATAGCCCCCCCCCCCCAAATAACAGACTAGAAGAGGCGAAAACAAGTGAATAAAAAAATATAATCCATACACCAGAGTACAGGTGACCTTCATTCATAAAAAACCTGTAACAGTTGGACTTGAACAGCCGTAGGTTGGAGTTTGGGGGAAACCGCTCTGGGGAAGCAAGTTCCAAAGAGATGCAGTTCAAGGAATAAAACAATTTTGATAGAAGTTCTGCAATATGGCAGTGTGACAGTCCAGTTATGAGTGCTACCTGATGCCTGTGTAGCGCAGTGGAAGACATGGAGAAGTGAGGCACAATGGATGCAACTTTGTCCAAACATTTGTCATAAAAGTATCTGTAAAATAGTGCAAGGGAGCCTACATTCCTTCATACTTGTAGGGAGGGAGTTCATTTGTAATAGTAGGGTTATTAATAATTCTAACTGCTTTGTTCTGGATTTTGTCTTGCTGTTTTAGTGCAACCGCTCCACATCCATACCACAAGAGTGAGCAATATTCCAACTGTCAGTGCAAATGACTTATGAATTACAGTGTAGCTAACTGCTCGTCAGTGAAGAGGTTACGGACTCTACTATAATCTAAGTTTCTTTGAAGCAGTTTTAACAAGTGACCTAATATGAGAGGTCCAGGTGATGGCATTGTTAAGTGAAACACCAAGAATTTCAATACTTTTAGATATAAGAATATTAGTAGCATTGAAGGTAATATAGGAATCATTTGTGTTTTAGTAAACTGTATATATTTGGTTTTATCAGCATTAAATGAGACAGTGTTGTTTTGTCCCCATTCAGTGATCTTAGATAAGTCTTGATTTGTGGAGACTGCTGTACTGAGTTGTGAGTTAGAGATATTGAACTTGGTGAATGGGTGTTTTAGCGTGAATGAACTGTGAAGTGTTGAGTCATCTGCATATGAATGGATGGGATTATGGGTGACAGATAAGAGATCATTAATACGAAATAGGAAGAGGATTGGAGCCAGAACTGATCCTTGTGGCACATCCGGCATTAATCAAGTGGAAATTGGAATACAGTAGATGCTCGATTTAACAGACCGATTTAGCAGAAGCCCGAGATAACGGAATCATTTTTTTCTGGTATTTTTTTGTCTGTTTTAAAGGAAAGTTTCTGTTAAATCATCATCATCATCATCATCATCTGGACCTCCTTTCCCACCCAAATGAGTATAATTCTATTAACTTCTAACTGCCAGCTGACGTGTATAGCCGTCACAATTTTGGGCGCGGAGGAACGCCAGTTGACGTGTATAGCCACAAGCATCTTCCCGCCACCCTTTGAATTTTAACTTGTCCTTACTCATCAACGGGACCATCTGGAGACTTGGGGGTACTTTCATTTGAAAGAGCATGAGTTGATGATTCTTATGTATCTTTAATTTTTTCTCTAGCTCTTATAGTTTGGCAGATATTAGGGTTTGAAGTAAAGGTATTTTTTTCCCTCGCGGATATTCCCCATAGGGAGGAGCGTGAAACATCGGAAAAACCCCAGTGTGTAGAGGTTCAGGAAATTCCGTCCCCAAAACCGAATTTATGGAGAAAGTCCTTTAAATCAAGCGCATCATCGAGCCCATACTGGAAACACTCCCCTGACCGGTGGTGTGCAGTGTTGCCACACATCCCCAACCTGCCTGGGTAGCAGTGAAGACTCGGCCACATCATTTGACCCATGCAGTCTTCACATGATCCTCCAACTATAGGACCTGCTCTGTGTGTGTGCGGCTTTGCCTTGGTATTGCTGCCTTATTTGTGTTTTTTTCAGTGAACCAAAGCTTTTCTGAACCATGACTAAGGCTCAGAAAAAGAAGGAGAGGGTGACGCTGTCTGTTGCCCAGAAACTGGGGATAGTTGAGAAGATGGAGGGTGACTCTGACAGTGACTAGAGATGTACCGATGTATAGGTATTGGTATCAGTATTGGTGGTATCGGCCCATTTTTAGAGTATCAGAATCGGTATCACTGATTTTCTGCCGATATTACCGATTTTTGAAAGGAATTTATTGCGCAGCATATCACTGACTAAGTTATTTTGATAAATAGTATTTGGATGTTTTATAGGGATGAAAAATAATGGTAATATCCAGTTATTTACAATAGTATCATATTATTTTGAGTACATGGTGTGTAGTAGTTTAATGACAAACTTGAAAAAAAGAAAGTCGCTTGAGTATGGACAGCAAGCAGCCTAACAGATTGGTCTCCAATGCACTGGTATCAGTATCGGTCAAAGTTTTGGTATCGGTACATCTCTAGACTAAACCACCCCCAGGCCTGACACAGGTTTGGGAGGGCCAATATGGCTACCATGTCAGGTATATTTCTGGAACAGATGCAGACTGTTACTTTTGGAGGTATGCCTTACTGTAGTTTATTATCCCCATTTACTATACTATTAGGTTCACAACTATCCTCACCGTATTCTTTATGTGTGCATATTTTATTACTGTCATTACTGTATTTATCACTGTTAACATGTACACAATAATGCATTTAAGGGGGGGTATTAATTATGGGTTAAGACTGTTGTGTATAGCATTGAAAGTTAGCATGGTTTGGGTGCACATTGTCAGTAACTTGGTTTGACCATTGCCTTCAAGGATTTAGCAGAAAGTACCACAGAATACCGGAAGAGTTTCCCTTATATTGAGCCTTGGTTATTGAACTTGATTTTGCAGAAAATTCAAGAAAATGGAATAGGAGATGGCTGAATTAGTTCATTAAATAAAGCATCTACTGTATACATCATTTACATTAATGCTTATCTTTCTGTCATTGAGGTATGAGGAAATCAGAGGAACAAAAGACATTAGGCCATAGCAAGGGAGTTTGGATAGCAGGGAATGGTGCCACACTCAGTCAAAAGCTTTAGAAATATCAAGGACTACTGCATGAGTTTCTCCATGTTGGTCAGTCGACTGATGGATGGTATGAGTCAGGAGACTGAGTATATCAGTTGTGGATTTTTTGTGGCAAAAACCATACTGTCTATCACTACTTAAGTTGTTGGATTCAAGATGTTTAACTGTTTGCTTATTAATTACAATCTAAATACTTTACCAAGAGAAGACATGGTAGCTATTAGTCTGTAATCAGAGGGATCAGAGGAACTTCCTTTCTTCAGAATTTGGTGGATATTGGCTTCTTTCCAAGAATCATGGAATGAAGTATGTATATATAGAGTCTGAACAGTTTTGCTAGAATAGGAGCAAGTTCTGGGGAACACATTTTCAAAACAATTGGAGGAATTCCATCAGGACCTGGATCTTTGTTGGTTGTTAAATTGTCTAGAGTGGGTTTTACATATCTAGTTTGCATCTTAAGTGGAGCAATTTCGGGAGAGTCAAGTTCTGGTACAAGGACGTTCTGGCTGACTTCCTCTGAAGCAGAATTACTGGCAAATGTATTGGCAAGGATATTCACTTTACCATGTGGGTCATTTGTAATGTTACTATCTGAAGAGTTTAGTAAGGGAATGGGTGATGACTTGTTAAAGATATTATTGAAAGAATTTAGAGTTGACCAGAATATTCTGTTGTCATTAGGATTGTGTTAATTTAGATGCATGGTTGTAAGGAGAGTTTGATTTAGCGACATTTATTACTGCTTTTGCATGGTTTCTAGCAATTTTAAAAGTGACTAAGCAGTTCAGATGTTTTTTATTTTAAGGGTTATATGCTAATGACTCTTGGTTCATTGCTCTGGCATAGTTGCTATCAAACCATTTTGGGGGAGTCCAGTCTTCTAGTGAACTGTTGACTTAGTATGAGCAATTCCATACCAGTTTGTATTAAGTCATTAATGTGAGACTGGAGAGAATTGATGTCTCTGGGGAAGAAAGACAGCATGGACTATCATCAAGATAATTTATGAATCCATCCCAGTCTTCCGTATTTAAGGGTCAAATGGTCACCCTGATGGGTTCAGAACAGGGAGGATTTGGGGGAACTGACAAATGAGCTTTGGTGAGATTGTGGTCAGAGGATCCAAGTGGTGACAATACTTCTATCCTGTATTCATCTGGATTATGCATCAGGCATAGATCCAAGAGATAGGCGTTATGGTCAGGATTATCAGGTATTCTGGTTGGTTGTTTTACCAACTGCATGAGATTAAATGATTTTGCAAACAGCTCGCACTGTAGACCAGAATCATCAGTCCTGTCAGACTGCAATAACCATTCTACATTATGAACATTGAAATCACCCAAAATGGTAACGTTAGTGATGGGTGCACAGTGGAGTCACCTCCACCACCCTCCTCACATAATGCATAAATATCGACACTCATTATGGCAGTTGCATTTCTAAGAGGAAGAGTCACCTTCTTCACCCACTGTTGGCGATAATGTCACCTAAAGTTCGCTCCCTATCGCACTATCACTAAGGCCTTTTCTTTTCTGGTCTCTGGACTTCACTGGTGTTGAAGTTGGTGGCCGCGGGCGCTCACCCAAGGGTTGGGACACAGGGAAAACTTCATGTAGTCTATCCATTATGGAGGTATGCAGGTGACTGGAACACGACTCAGATGCGTGCAGTAGGGCTGCCAGTGGCTGCATGTGGTGGAAATAACCTGAGGAATATTCAATGCTGTGAAACATTAGATCATATATATGTGTCACCCGGATGGCCCCGGGAGGACATGTATACATGACACCTGGACGGGATGGGTTAAATTACTGTTCTGGTTGCTGTGCTTTGTTATTATCTTTCCTCTTATTTTCCAACATTTATTTAGAAATTCCTTTGTATTTTCAAAGATTTTTGCTTGAATAGCCAGAAAGTAAGCCCATGATTTATCAGTCAATGATGCAATCGGGATAGTCTTTTCAAAGGCTCCTCTGTAAGTCATTGTAGCTACTGTTCTGGTTCCTGACCTCCTTTATTTTCTTCTTATTTTCCAACATTTACTTAGAAATTCCTTTTTACAGTATTTTCAAAACCTTTTCCCTTGAACAACTCAAATGTAAATTCATGATTTATCGATCGATAATGTGATTGGGATAGCCTTTTCAATGGTTGCTGTTTATGTTGTTTGAGCTACTGTTCTGGCTGCTGAGCTCCTTTATTTTCTTCTCTCTTATTTTCCAACATTTATTAATTCCTTTGTATTTTCAAGATGTTTTTCCTCAAACAGCCTGAATGTAAACACATGATTTATTGATGTCACAGTTTTCATCAATGCATGAAATACTAAGATTTTTATAATTATTAATATTTATTTAAAATACCCCCTGGGGGTAGGGGGGTTTTAAGAACACTCCCCCAGTATCCCTGTTTGTTGTACGAGGCGACTAAAAGGGTTGGTGGTGGGTCAATGCCCTACCCCTTAAAAAGAACTAACTAAACAAGCAAATAAAGCACCTCGGACCAGGACAGACCATAAGTTGATGACTAAGGAGTGGACAAAGGACATTCTGAGTGTGGGAACGTGAAATGTGAGAGGAGTGAATGATGAAGTGAAAGAGAGAGATTGTTCAGGTGCTTCAGGATGCAAAAGTGGATATATGTGGATTGACTGAAACTAAATGGTAAGGTGAAAGGGTGAGAGAATGGGAATAGTGTTCAGGAATATGTGCAAGAGTTAATGAGAATGAGAGGGCAAGAGAGGGAGTATGTCTGATGATAAGCAAGAAGTGGAAAGAGAATATAAGAGAGTATGGTACAGTGGGCACAAGGATTGTATGGGTGAGGATGAAAGTAGGTATACAAGCGTGGGCGATTGTATGTGTGTATGTCCCGACAGAGGACAGAGTGGCAAGAGTGAGAGATGAGTTTTGGGCGAAAGTTGAAGCACGTACGGACAAATCTGAGAGGAGCGAAAGAGTGCTTTTGATTGGAGACATAAATGGCAAAGTTGGGAATGTACGAGTGGATGGAGTGGTTGGTCAGTGGGGTGTGCCAGCTGAAGTAGATGGGAATGGTAGTGCTTTGGTGGACATCTGTGCTGGTAAGGGGTTGGCAGTAGCCAACATCTACTTTCGGCATAAGATGATCCACCAGTATACATGGAGAGTAATGAGGAGGATGGATGGTGAACTTGTTGAACGAAAGGCAATGATAGACTATGTGTGTGTGGGTGAGCGAATGAGAAGACAAGTGTTGCATGCAAGAGTGTGGAGAGGGTGGAGGAATGGAGTCCCGGACCATCACTTAGTGATGGCCAAGGTAAAGCTGCAAAAGAAAATGGTTGAGGAGACGAAGGGGAAGACAGGAGGAAACAGCTCCTGTGAGAAGAGTGGAGAATTTGCAAGATAGTGAGAAAATGGCTGAGTATAAGAGCATAGTGGAAAAAAGATTGGGAAGGTATGAGCTAGAGCAGATGGAAGGGGTGGAAGACATATGCAAGATATTCACGGAAGAGATAGGCCCAGCGTGTAAGGTGGTTTGTGGAGTGAGGAGGAGATGCAAGGGTGTGCAAGGGACAGCATGGTGGAATAATGAGGTGAAACAAGATGTGGAACAAAAGAAGAACGCATATAGTGAATGGTTAGCAAGTAGAGGTAGGGGAGAAGATGAGAGAGAGAAGAGAGAGGTATATGTGAGCATGAGAAGGGAGGTGAAGAGACTGGTGAAGGAAAGTAAGAAGAAAGTGGATGAAGAGTTTGGGAGGAATCTGAGTGTGAAATGGAGGAAGAGTAAGAAACTGTTTTGGAAGGAGGTAAAGAAAGTTAAGGCAGTGTGAAAGGGGAAATAGTAGGGGAGTGAAAGATAGGAATAACAGATTGTTGGTGGAGAAGAGGGAGAAATTTGAGGAGATGGAAGGAGCACTTTGAGGATTTGTTGAATGTAGAGAATGATAGCAGTGCGAGTATACATGGCTGGGGAATGGCTGGGAGAGAAAGAGATGAGAGGAGGGAGGAAGAGATCAGTAGGGCAGAAGCAGTGAAGAAGATCAAGCTGGGAAAGGCCCCAGGAATTGATGGAGTGTGTGGTGAAATGCTGAGGTATGGAGGTGAGATTGTTGTGGAGTGGATATGGAAGTTGTGTAGATTGGCTTGGAAAGAGGGAAGGATTCCAGAGGACTGGAAATCAGGTATAATTGTTCCTTTATACAAAGGAAAAGGGGAGAGAGAAGTATGTGGTAACCATAGGGGTATTTGCCTTCTTGGTGTGACTTTGTAAAATATATGGTAGAATACTCATTGATAGGGTTAGGCATATGACAGAGGAGCTAGTTGGAGAAGAACAAGGGGAATTTAGGAAGGGAAAAGGGTGTGTAGATCAGATATTTGTTCTAAGTTGTTTAGTGGAGAAGTATCTAGAGAAGGGAAAGAAAGTGTATGCTGCCTTCGTGGACTTGGAGAAAGCTTATGACAGAATAGATATGCAAGGTATGTGGAAGGTATTAAGAATATATGGAGTGGAGGGGAAATTGTTGAGTGCTGTGAAGAGTATGTACGAAGGAGCTAGGGCTATGGTGCGAGTGGATGGTGAGCAGAGTGACTTCTTTGATCTCAATGTGGGACTGAAACAGGGTTGTGTGATGTCTCCATGGCTTTTTAATATATACATGGACGGGGTTGTAAAGGAGGTGCAAGGTAGGGCAGTGGATGTGGGGGTGACTAATGAATGAGGGTGAGATTTGGAAGATTCCGGTGTTGCCGTTTGCTGATGATACAGTATTGTTGAGTGAAGATGAATGGTAGTTGCAAGGTTTGGTTAATGAATTTGGGACAGTGTGTAGGAGGAGGAAGCTGAAAGTTAATGTAAACAAAAGTAAAGTTATGGTGTTTGACAGGAATGAAGTCACAGAATGTACAGTGAGGTTGGATGGTAAGGATATGGAGAATGTGAGTGCATTCAAATACTTGGGTAGTGTGATGAGTAAGGATGGAACTTTGTGGGCGTGAAAGGGTACAGCAGGGAAGGAAGGTTGTTGGTTCACTGAGAGCAGTGATGAGAAATAGGGAGGTGAGTATGGAAGTTAAAAAGTCACTGCATGATAGTATTGTGATCCCTACCCCGACGTATGGAAGCGAGGCGTGGACCTTGCGAGATGGGAACAAGTCAAGAGTGAGAGCAGTGGAAATGAGTTACTTGAGAGGAGCATGTGGAGTGACATGGAGGGACAGGTTGACGAACGAAGAAGTGACGGAACGTTGTGGGGTGGATGTGGATGTGGTTGAGAAGACTAGGAGAAACAAACTGAGGTGGTTTGGACATGTGGAGAGAATGGAGAATGAAAGACTGACTAAGAGGGTGTATGTAGGTGAGGTGGAGGGAGAGGGAGGGGTAGACCGAGGATGAGGTGGAGAGATGAAGTTGAGAGGTATATGAGGGAGGGGGGGTGAGTTAGAGGGAGGGTAGTCAAATGGTGGGTGACAGCGACTTGGAGGCGTTTTGTCTGCGGCCACCCTTTGCGGGATTAGGACGTCGGGCTATAGATAGATATATATATAGTTATGTATTCCATGACAGGTTAGATGACTGTTCAGTGGTCAAACACAAAATATTCCTTGTTGAGTCACCTAGTTGTCCACACCGTTTTGTACCTCGTCTGAAGGGTGAGAATCCGTACCCCAAATGACAGTGTTCCTTCCACCTATGACTAAAACATATTAATCCAAGTCTAAAAACAGTTTATAAATCAACCTAAACAAAATTTGTCTAAAATATCAAAATTGGAAAAAAGAATCAAAACCCATCGCAACACCAGGGTTAGGCCTATGATAGGCGGGGTAGGTTGGTATTTCTACCCCCATCACTGTTTCAGGGTATAGCATCAAGGGGTAACATAATTTGAGGTTTGCCTGTACATGTTAACAGTGATTCATACATACATACCTACATCATCTAATCCTGTGTTGCCCCATAAGGAGCATAGAAGCCCAGGGCTGGGCAAGTTGGTCTTGACATTTAATGTGTGAGTGCCCAACCTCACTCATCCCTGAGTGGCATTAGGTGCACAGTAAACCCCAGCCATCCCTTGGATATAAACCTACACATGCTCAATCTGGCTGGAGTGTCGTAATTACCCACTAAACCACCAGGCACCATAGCTTGGTTATATGGTTACCAACCAGCATATTAAATGATTTCCTGGTGAA
Organism: Coenobita brevimanus; assembly: GCF_032717465.1. Lineage (NCBI taxonomy): Eukaryota > Metazoa > Arthropoda > Malacostraca > Decapoda > Coenobitidae > Coenobita > Coenobita brevimanus. The sequence goes on from NC_136979.1 coordinate 44,445,492, forward strand.
ATAGAAACCACTTGACTTGTCACTCAGTGTAGAGTCACCTGTAGACAAAAAGAAAAGAAAGAAGGAAAGACAGACAGAAGAGAAGGGCAGGAAAGAAGGAAGGAAGAGAGGAAAGGACAGTCACCTGACAGAAGTACTACACTGAGTGAGTGGATGGTGAGCACCCATGAGACATACAGTAATGACATTAATAAAATATGCATACATAAAGAATAAGGTGAGGATAGTAGTGTACCAGATACAGTATTGCTGAATAGTAAATAGGGATAGTAAAATACATTAAGGCTTACCTCCAAAAGTAGTGGTTCTGTGCTTGTTGCTGAAATATGCCTTACACAGGTAGCCATACTGGCCCCTCACAAACCTGTGTCAGGCCTGGGGGTGGTTTAGTCACTGTCAGAGTCACCCTTCATCAGCACTAGAGGTGGTACTGGGGTGATACAGGGGCTGGGGAGCATCAGGGATGATGTTGGTGATGGTATAGGCATCCCATGGGCAGAGGTTGAGGGCAGAGAGATATCAGATTCAGTTGAGGGGAAGCTAGAGGTGGATGGCAAGGAAATGTCTGATGTGCAACTGTCCTTCCTTTCCTTTGGTTTATGAGGTAATGATGGCTTGAAGTTGTCGATCTCGGTCTGCTTTGGGGCAAACATCTCCCTCTGGAGTTTCCTACTTCTGGCCCTCCTTTCCCACAGGTGAAGCTAAAACACTCATAATTGCTATTTATGGGGAAATCCAGAAGTGTGTCAACACTATCGCTGGCTTGGGACAATCTGACCTTGCTAGTACTCTCCTGCACTTCCTCCTCAGCCGGTGCCTTCTCTGCAGTCACTTCCGCCACCATTTCCTCTTCAGACTGGATATGATAGCCAGGGTCACCAGCATCCATATCCATCCATTCATGGATGTTCTCAACACCCATTTCAGCGTTGCCTGTTTGGTGAAAGGCCTCCCTGCACTCCTCCTGAGTGAAGCCCTCAAAATCTGCTGCCTCCTGCTGCTGCTGCTGCGTGTGCTCCCTCTGGCTGAATACTGCATTCCACCCATGAATAAATGTCTTGGTGGCTACAAGGTCCTATGCCTTCCTGATGTTCAGCACAGTGTCATGCATGTTTTATTTCTTCCATGCCTCAACACCACGCTGCCCTCTGGTGTCCTGTCCTTCCTCTGGCTCAATATCTACCATCAGAATGTCATCCAGCATCAGCCTCCTGTGGTGCGGCTTGAAGGTGTTGATCCCCTGGTTCATGGGCTGCAGGATGGAAGTTGTGTTGGCAGGAACATGGCCTTAATTTTCCCATCATGGGTGGTCAGCACTTCCTCTGAGGGATGGGCTGGGACCTGGTCCAGCAGCAACAAAGCCCTAACCTCACCTGGCCGCACATTGTGCTTCTTTATCTGGTACCCCTTGACTGAGGGAACAAAGCAGTAAAAAAAGACAAGACTTGGTTATCCTGCCTGTGAACCAAGCCTTGGTATTGCTGTCGTAGTCCACAGACAAACTATTCATGATGGGCCTCACTGCACGTGGCTGCTTCACATTGCCCACCACCGTTGGCCTCAGTTGGTGCGAAGCATCGGCTTTTGCCCATAACAGCACAGACACCCGTGTATTGCTCTGCTTGTGGCCTGGCACACTGCACTGGCTTTTCTCAGTACGTGTGGTGTTAGACAGGGCTGTCCAAAAACGCCCAGTTTCATCAGCATTATAAAATTGCCAGTCCTGAAGGCCTGTCTCCCTTTTAAGCTTCTCTAGTTCCTCAATGAAAGGCCAAGCACTTTTAATTTCAGTACTGCACATCTCACCCACAATTTTTCTGTGTGTAATGTCAGGTTATCTACAAAATCTTGTTATCCACTCATCACTGCCACAAAGTCCTCAATTCTGAGTTTCTCAGCAACCCTTAGTGCAGCACTCCTTATCTCAGGCCCATGCATAGGTAAGTCCTGGGCTCTTTCCTGCCTGTACCAGCTATACACCGCTTCGTCTCAATTTTTCAAACTTCGTTTTTTTTTTTCCGAGACCGCATTTCCAACATTTTAGTTTTTTCACTAACACTAGAACCCACCTCTGGTTGCAATTTCAATTTCTTGATTTTGTCTTTGGTTCTGCATAGGTCATACACTTGGGGTTTTCTTTTCCCATACTCTTGCATCACCGTCCCTGGGCATACTCCACACTCCATCTTCTCAGTTCCAGTTTCTGGATGAGAGAAAGCTTCACCCTCCCCTTCTTTTCCTGAACCTTAGGCATGATTCATAAAAGCTTTGGTTCACTGAAAAAAAAAAAAACAAATAAGGCCCCAGTATGAAGGTAAAGCCACACAAACACACAGTTATTGCTAACAGGAGGGTGACCATGTGAATACTGTATTGGCTGCACAACATCACCCATTACCCACTGTTGCCACTACCCAGGCAGGTTAGCAGGGATGTGTGGTATCACTGGCCAGGGAAGCTGTCCACTATGGGCTGGATGACGTGCTTGATTTATGGAACTTTTTCCTGTAATAAAATGACTTTTGGAATGGAACTTCATTTATGGACTTATTCTCAATTTTATAGAAATTTTCCTTTAACTAAGGGGGGAAATGGAAAAAAAATTCTTCTGCTATCTCAGGCTTCCGCTATATCGGTGTTCAATAAATTGAGCATCTACTGTACCTTATATGAGGCTCTGGGTAATATACTGAGCTATCCGCCGAAAATTAGAAAAAAGAGAAAATACAGTCAAAGTTTTGTGACCTTTAACCCCCAAATGCTGGGCAATATTTAATACAGTCATAACCTCACTATGGGCAATTTCTTGGAAACTGCTGAAAATTGCGTATTTTCAAACCTTACTACTGTATCTCAAAAAGTATGGCATTTACGGGAAAGAATTAAAAAACATTTTACTCATCAACTCTTCCTCTTGCAAAAGAAAGTATCCTCAGTCTGTAGGTCCTTGTGTTGATGAGTAATGACATGAGGAAGAGAACAAATTTCTGGCGCGAGAGAGGAGGTTGTTCATGCATCTTCTGAGGTGCCAACTATGGCTTTGCTCTCAATGTGATAACGTACTTCACTACATGATAAACTACAACACAGTTGGATCCAAGACATGCCCTATGGTACTGTCACTGATTCCTTTTCTAGTATTCTTGGAAAGAGGCTTGGCAGGGACAGATAATGCAAGGGTCCATGTAAGGTGGAAACAGAATCAGACGATAGATGTAAGAAAACATCATCCTACACCTGGCAGAGTCACAGAGACGACTGAGATATGCCTGCCTCAGGTGCCGGAAGGCTATCCCCACCCTTTGGTGACGAGATCAAGTAATGGCCACTTCAAACAAGGCACAAAAACACTTATGGCTATAGCTGTCTCCTGGCATCTCTGGCCCACCAATTTCGCTACAGATATAACTGTCACCCGGCACTTAGGGGTTAATAAACAGTTCAAATAAAGGAACAAGTAGAGAACAATGCAACTTCATACATACATTCAATTCAGGTACACTACTGGATGCATACCCATATCATCAACTTACCTTTACCAATGTGTATGTGCTCTAAAGTTTTCACAATAATATGCAACACTGTACTGATATCACCTACATTTGTTTTACATTTTGACAATCTAAACCTGGCAGACATTAACTTTTTTTTTAATCTGGTAGAGAGAGAGAGAGAGCATCAGTGTGACCCAGAACAATTACTGATATAGTGTTCTGTGTATTTCATGCTATCAGTTGTGTGAATTACACAGCCTGTTTCCAGCATTTTTTCCCTTCACTGTTTAGAACCGTAATAGCAAGTATACAATAATTTCTCATCAAAATCATTTACAAATTTCACTGTATAGGAAAGCTGGCAGCACAGCTACACAGCCTGTACCTTCAGTTTTAGTCTAGGTTAGTGAAAATCAGGCCTATTCAGTAAGTATATCTGTATCTGATTAACATTTCTTCCCTATAAATTATAAAAGTATAATTCTTTACTTAGGCAACAACATAAAAATAATCAACATTCACTAAGCTACAAGTTAACACATACTGGAGCAATGAAATTAAATGATGGAGGCAAGTGGAAAGCAGAAAATGAGAAAGATGGCTGGTTTTAGTACTAACAATAATTAAATACAGTAATTCACATTTAACAAATCCTTTAAGTACACTATATTCATTGAAAGCCAGGCATTTAGAGTAATACAAATATTAATGACTGACTTTATTATCTCTAATCTGAGTGTTACCACTCAGTGCACAGCCTTGTATTGACAAAATTATGAGTTGGCCATCTTCCTTGCCTAGGAAACATCACAGAAGACCAAGCAGAAGGTGGCACACTTATTAAAACTGACTATAATAGTAGGGGTTGTATTCTTGTCAGAAGGCTCCCTAGCACTGCTTCCTCACCTGTTAATTTCTGTATAATGCATGTCAGTAATGTCTTCTGTTTACATATGCAGTATGACTTATATACAAGGAAATATTTTGACAGCAGGTATAAATTAACCATTAAGGAAGGTGTTACAAAGCCTCTTACACTGATGAAAAGCTGAAGAGGCCTTGTAGCACCTTTTCCTTATTTATTTTGCACATCACACTTCAATAAACCCTTGTAGGTCATCTTACACTTCAATAAACCCTTGTATGTCATCTGTACCTCTTTTATCATAATCCTGAAACTCTCTTCCCATCTAAGGACAGGATACAACAGGTCCAGAAAATGACGGGAGAAAATGCTTTAAAAAGGGAGGTCCTAATAAATAAAATGAATGTGAATATTAACACTATTCCGGGCCGATGACGCACCAACGTGTCATTTGTTTGCCAACAGATTCTGGACCAATGACGTGCTGGTGCATCATGTGTTGGAGTGATTTTTCATGGCTCAAATATGTGGCACAATTGAACACAGGCAACACAGCTTCATTTCGTTGGAAACTCACCCCTGGCCCAAGAACAGGGTTGAAAAGTTACACAAGGCTGGCCCGGGAAAGTGTTAACATTATGTTTCAAGAAATAAAATACAGTCAACTTGCGTATATTGAGGATTTGTTAGTCACGGTTTTGTAATTCATGGTACTTTTCCAACCAAACCATGATCACTTCGTATGTTGCAGTAACAAACCTGATCGATTTGATAGCCATGGTCGCTGTCCCAAGTAACTCATTTCCGAGGAGTTTTCCAGGTTGTGGCGTTGTTTATGCTAGTCATGGCAGGAAGCCAATCATATTCAAGCATGACACGCCAATCACAGCACTTTCCACCCACACCTAGCGACCATTAGGTGCACTAGTCCACCCTGTTGTCCCTGCTACTACCACACTTGCCTAGTGCTGAGAGGCCATAGTGTGCCTCAAGCTTTGGAACTCCTCCCCCTCCCTTGTCCACTTAAGTATTGTTGTCAGTTGGAGTCAGGTAAGAACCTTACAATATTGTTGATTCCCTTTAACTGTTTTGAAAGGGTGTTAGTGTTCGCTGGTGACCAGTCAGGTTTAAGTATTGTGGAATTGGGCAACTTTGCTGAGAGGTTAGACTCATGATTAATTTTCCCCACTAGTTGTGTTATTTATAATTCGCAGAATTTCTAAGTCAGGGTAGGTATTAAGACTAAAATAACCGCAAATTACCCGAGTTGCCTCTAGTATGGATGGGGTGTTAGTAAACTCCATGACCCAACAAACATGATCCCAAAGGTTACATTTTCATCAGCTGAAGAAACACTAAAACCTCTTCTTGAATGTTAAATTTTTTTATGCAGAGCATTACTATATTCTTGTAAGTTGTTTATGTAACCTATATCAGTATGAAGAAGACAAACACGAGAAAAGCTGAGTGTACTTGGGAAAAATACAGTTTAGGGTCATCACTTTGTTTCTGTACACCAGTACCTCAACATTCATGGGATCAGCGTCCACGAGTTCACCTATCCTCAAGGTAGCCTCAGATGCACAAATTTATATATATTAAATGCCAGGACCAGCTGCCTAGCCCCGGGCTCCTACGCTCCTCATGGGGCAATGTAGGATTGGATGATGGATGGATGGATGGATATATCATCATCATCATCCGGACTTCCTTTCCCACCCTAGGGCAGAGTGAGGAGTAGCAATGTCCAGACAGCCCAAATTTGCCCAATCCAATGGGCCATGCTTCTATTCACTTATCATTCAAGCCCCTGGAATCCTGGCTGTATCGGATATGCCAAAAACATTCACCACGTTGCGTAGCTTCACATACACGTATCTGGTACAGTCAGTCCGGATGCTGCCACGTTAAAAAGGGGTGCCAAATCCCTAATCATGCACTTCTCCTCACAACATTCATCCAGCAGCTCGATCACTTGTCAGTTCCCTAGCCTCACCGACTTCTAAACCTCTATTCCTCACACTCATCCACCATCTCTCTCCACTTTCTCCTTGGCCTACCTCACCTCCTCCCTCCTTCAAGTTCACTCAGATGTATCTTTTTCATTACTCTATTGTTATCCATTCTCTCCACATGACCATACCATCTCAGTACACTCTCTTCGATTCTGATGTCCACCAACTTCCTCACTCTACACCTTTCATGAATCACATTATTTCGTAAGCTATCCACCCTCTGTACTCCACATACATTCCTCAGTAGTCCCATCTCCACTGCTTATACTCTTGACTTTTCATTTTCATGCCACACCATAGTCTCACATCCATATGTTGAAGCTGGCACAAACACTCCTTCATGTAAGCCTCGTGCAGCCGCAAACACTCAAGCTCGTTTCTTATCAAGGCCTTCATTGCACCAGCTACTATTCTTCCTTGTGTCACTCTACTTTCCACTTCTTTTGCACATTTTCCTCTCTTTTCTATCACTGTACCCAGGTATTTGAACTCTCTAACCAATTCCAGTCTCTCTCCATTTACTGTCACATCACACTGGGAGTCACCCTCTCCTTCAATAACCATCAGTTAACTTTTTTCTACATTTACTCTCAAGGCACGATGCTCACAGACATCAGCAAAACTCTGCACTAGCCTACCAAGTTCCTGTCTGGTATTCACAAGCAGTACTGCATCATCAGCATACAACAAATTTGAGATATTCCATCCATTGCCATTCATTACCAATGCCATCCCCCTCTCCATTACTCATGTTTTTACTTATCAACCCATCCATATAATTATATATTGAACAGCCAAGGGGATATCACACAACCTTGTCGCACACCCACACCGACAGTGAACCATTCACATAGATGCCCATTAACCCTTACACGTGCTTCACTACCGTCACAAAAACTCTTGACGGCACCTAGCAGCTTAATTCGACCATCTACACCGTTCATGCACAAAACTTTCCACAATCCTTCTCTGTCCACTTTGTTGTACGTTTTTCCCATATCCATGAATGCCATAAACACCTTATGGTCCTTCTCACAAGCCTTCTCTGCTATCTGTCTCACTGCAAATATTTGATCCACACATTCTCTACCACTCCTAAAGCCACCCTGTTCATCACTTGCTAGGACTTCTGATATCTCCTACTTTCTCTATAATAATTCTTCCATATATCATCCCTACCACACTCAGTAAACTTATGCCACAATAATTCTTGCACTCACTTCACTCACCTTTATTTTTATGCAGGGGTACAATCACAGCCTTTTTCCACTCTGCTGGCCGAGTTTCACTCATCCATGCCTTCTTACATATCTCCAACAAGCACTTCATTCCACTCTGTCCACTAAATCATCTCTGCACACACCTCATCAACCCCAGCTGCTTTCCCATTTTTCAGCCGCTTCACAGCACTCTTCACCTGTGCGTCATGTCATGTCTTCTGGCACTGCATTCCTTCTCTGCACACCCCCAAAACCAGCCATGTTTACAGCCGTCTGCTCTCTCTATTCCTATTCATCAGGCTTTCAAAATATTCTTGCCATCTGGTCCTTATTTCATCCCCATGGTTTAATGATCTACCACCTACATCCTTCACACCATCACATTTCTTTCCACTTTCACTTCTACATTTCCGCTCCTCTTTCCAGAATAACTTCCTATTTTCAGAGTAGTTTGCATTCATTTTTCCTCCTAGATCATCATTTATCTCCTTCTTTTTCCTCTTCACTGGTCTCTTTACATGCTTCTTGCTCTTATTATATTATGTTATTTCAACTGAATCCCTGTCCTGTAACCACTTTAGCCACTTCTTCCTATTTTCCTCCACCACTCTCTTAACCTCCTCATCCCACCATGCTGTATTTTTCTTCTTTGTTGTTACTCTTGCCACACCACACACTGCTTTAGGATTCATAACTAAGCAATTCCTATATGTAATCCACAGGCTGTCCAGATCCATTTCATTGCAGTTCACCAATTCTAACTCCTCCTCTACTTTGGTCCCGCAATCATCTGACATTTCTTTGACCCTCAGCTTCTCAACCTCAAGTCTTTCTCTCTGACTGCTCCTCTCTCTCCTGATCCACCTCACTCCCCTCAGCTTGATCTTGCATATCACAATCATATGATCTGACAGACCTCCACATCATTCTCTCACAACCCTCGTATCAGCAGCCATTCCCATCATCGACCTCTTTGAGCAAGTAATTAATCAGGCTTCTTTAAGCACGATCCCGGTTTCCTCTATACCATGTATATTTATGTGCATCTTTGTGTTTGAAATACGAGTTACAAATGCACAACCTCCTCTCCTGACACATATCCTTTGGTCACTTCCCATTATCATTTTCTCCTGGTACTCCATAACAACCCATTATGTCATCTTCTGGACCAGTGCCAACTCTTCCATTCATATCCCCCATTACAATCACTTTATAGCTCCTGGGCATTTCTCCCACTACTTCATCCAGCTCATCCCAAAACCTGTCTTTCTCTCACTCCTGTCCTCACATGGTGCATGTGCCACAATCACTGTCACTCTCACCTTCCCAAACTTGAACTTGACATACATACACCTCGAGCTGACATATTTGTAGTCTCTCATTCATCAACAAAGCAACTCTTTCCTTGCATCTTCTTCGCCTATTCATTCCTAATCTTACGCACACATGCACACTGTACAGTGAGTGGGGCCTGTGGTATGTCTACCCCCTTTATTAATACTGACTGTGACTAAAAATAAGTTTCAAAGCAAGCCTGAGGACATTAAATCGCCCAGGGAGATGAGGCTGGGTTCATGGAATGTGGGAAGTTTGAGGGGAAGAGGGGGGAAATCGTTGAGGCATTCAGCAGGAGGTGGGTGGATGTGGCATGTTTGCAGGAAGTCCAGTACAGGGGTGGATCAGCCAGAAAGATTGTTGGGAAGGATTGTTACTATAAGTTGTTTTGGCATGGGGGGACAGATGGATATGGGGGAGTTGGTGTGATGGTTGCGGAGAAATGGGTGGAATATGTTATGAATGTTATGAAAGTAAGCGATAGGATACTGATAGTGAACATTCTGGTTGGTGGAATGATAACTGCATATTGGCATATGCTCCACAGGCAGGCTTGGATGAAGTAGAGAAAGATAGATTTTGGGATGACTTAATATGTGTAGTAGGTGGTATGCAGGATGATGAGATAGTTGTTTTGGGAGAGGACTTAAATGGTCATGTAGGTGAAGCAGCTCAAGGTTATGCAGGAGTACATGGGGAATGTGCGTATGGTATAAAGAATGCGGAAGGGGAAAGGATACTCGAGTTTGGGGAGGCAACGAACATGATTGTGTGCAACACTTATTTTAGGAAAAGACAACGTAGGTTAATTACATATAAGTCTGGGGGAAATAGCAGTCAGATACATTATTTTCTGGTTAGGAGGGCTGATAGGAGGTTAGTGAGAGATGTTAAAGTTATAGGAAGTGAGGAGTGTGTGCAGCAGCACAAACTATTGATTTGTGATATGGTGCTTAAGGAACGAGTGATGAAAAAGTGGACTTATGTACCCTGGAGGAAAAATGGAAGCTGGAAAACCAAGTAGTAAGGGATGCCTTTTATATCAAGATGAGGAGAGTGGTGGCTGAACAGGGAGCAGTAGACAGAGGCGTTAATGAACAGTACAGAACAAGATCTTGAGAGTTACTGATGTAGTATGCAGTTGGACTAGAGGCCCACCAAGACATAAAGTAACTTGGTGATGGGATGATGGTGTAGAAGCTGCAGTTAAGAAAAGAAGGCTTTTCCGGGAATGGAAGAATGGTGGTAATGAGGAGGAATACTTGGCTGCCAAGCGTAGGGCTAGAAGAGAGGTCTACAGGGCGAAGTCTGAGTCACAGAGACTTTTGATAACCTAAATCATGGGGAAAGGAAAAATATGATATTTAAGGTGGCAAATCCAATGAAGAGGGATAATCAGGATATTATAGGTGAGCAGTGTGTGAAGAATGATGAAGGAAGGATAGCAGTGAACAGTGGGGATGTTAAAGATGCATGGAGAAAGCATTATAACAGGTTGTTGAATGAGCCGTTTGACTGGGACAGGGAAGGTTTGGAGCCAGCAGATCCAGTGTTTGGCCCTTGGCCTTCGAGTGATGCTGCTACTGTGAGTGAGGCAATAGGCAGGATGCAGGTGGGGAAGGCAGCAAGTGTGTTGGGGTTGACTAATGAAATGTTGAAAGCCTCAGGAGATATAGGGGTAAGGTTAGTCACTGACCTGATATGATTTTATATTAGTGTGCTGTCCCAGTTGATTGGTTGAAGAGTGTAATTGTAAATGTGTATAAAGGGAAGGGTGATGCCCTGGCAAGAGGAAATTATAGAGGTATAAAGCTTTTAGATCAGATAATGAAGGTAATGGAGAGTTCTAGAAGGTATGATGAGAAAAAGTGAATATTGATGAGATGCAGTTTGGGTTTATGCCAGGCAGGGGGACACCTGATGCCCTATTTATTGTTCAACAGGTTCAGGAAAAATATATTGGGAAGAAAAGGGATCTGCATTTTGTTTTTGTTGATTTGCAAAAGGCCTTTGACAGAGGCCCTAGAGGTGGTGATGTGGGCAATGAGAAAGCTTGGCTTGGAGTGGCTGGTTAGGGTGGTTATGGCCATGTATGTGGGTGCTAGCACCCAGGTAACAGTGAATGGAGATTTGAGTGATGAGTTTTCCGTGAACGCTGGGGTGCATCAGGGGTCAGTTTTGAGTCCCATGTTGTTTATCATGGTACTTGAAGCCCTCTCAGAAACAGACTCCCGTGGGAGATGTTGTATGTTGATGATTTGGTGTTCACTGCAGAGAACGAAATGGAGGCGGAGGAAAGATTTAGGAAGTGGAGAGATGGTATGGGGCATAAGGGTTTAAGGGTATATGCAGATAAAACAATCCATCCATTCATCCATCATCCAATCCTACATTGTCCCATGAGGAGCGTAGGAGCCCGGGGCTAAACAGTTGGTCCCGACATTTAAGATGAGAGTGATTTAAGATGAGAGTGAAGAGTGATGATACTTACGGTTGGTGGTGGTACTGTCAAAGACGAGGGGAAGTGGCCATGTGCAGTTTGCCACAAGGGCGTGGGAAGTAGTTCCATCTTGTGTAGTGTTTGTGATAAATGGGTGCAGAAGAGATGTAGTGGTATCTGAGGTAGACTGTGAGCTAATGCTTATTTTATGTATGCGGCGTGTTGAGGAGAGCAGGTGGAGATTGTCAGGCGAGAAAGGATTGAACTTGCTGGCGAGGCTCTTGAGTGTGTGGGAGAGTTTTGTTATTTGGGAGACATGTTGTGTGCTGGAGGTGGGGCTGGAGTTAGCTCTGTGGCTAGGGTGAGAAGTGGTTGGAAGAAGTTCAGGAAGCTGTTGCCTCTCCTGATATTAAGAAGACTCTCCCTATGTGCTAAGGGGTCTTTATATGCAGCAAGTGTTTGGAGTGTAATGCTGTATGGTAGTGAAACCTGGGCAGTAAAGAAGGAAGATATTCGCAGGTTCAGACGTACAGAAATGACAATGATTAGGTGGATGTGCAGTGCGTCCCTGCGTGCAAGGCCTGGGGGGGCTGGGTTTGCGTTGGAAGAGTTGAGAGGTAGGATGGGACTGGAGTGTATTGGTGTTGTGATGAGGAGAGGTAGATTGAGATAGTTTGGGCATGTGGAGAGGATGGGGGATGATACTTGGGTGCAGAAGGTGGGAAGTGTTAATACTGGGGGTGGGGTTGTGAGGGGTAGACCGAGAAAGACATGGGACGAGGTCATTAAGTGTGACCTCAGGGTTAAAGGACTGAACAGGAAGGTTGCAATAGATCGTGCAGCATGGAAAGCCACCATTAGGTGACCAAGGCCAACCCATGCAAGCACGTTGGAGCCTTCGAAAATGAAAACGATATATTTTAAGAGCACCGAGCAGGTAGGTTGTGTGTGTGTGTGTGTGTGTGTGTGTGTGTGTGTGTGTGTGTGTGTGTGAGAGAGAGAGAGAGAGAGAGAGAGAGAGAAAGAAAGTGTGTGCATGCATGTGTGCTGGTGTGTGTATGTGTAATTCACAGGGTCAATCAGGATCACTTGATGGTCATGATCGTCAGCTTTTACCCTCCCGGAAGGGAGCTGCGAGCTCATATAGTCCGATCTAAGGACAAGGCTGTGACCTTCACACACGCACACACCCGTCCCCTTGCTCAAGGGGGACAGTAAACACCCACTTCGTCAGTAAAACTTTTCGCAACCCGGGCGAGGCGCGAACTCCCGTCTACCACATGGTAAGCGAGAATGCTACCACTGAGCCAGCGAGTGTGTGCATGTGCATGCATGTGTGTGTGTTCATTTGTGCTGCACTGTGTGTGATGGTCAGTGAAACTGTCAGGTGAGTGAGTGGTGCAGAATATATGCAGGTATGCACATTCTCTACATAGTAATGCGAGGGTGTATGCATGTGTGGTCACTGGTGCTGAAGACTGTGTACTGGACAGTGGAACTGTATCACGTGAATGAGTGAGGGAGCCATTCAGAGAGTGGCCAGGCAGTCCAACATGGAAGAGCCAGTGAACATGTCATGCATAAAACACTCACCCACCCTTACATTAACATATTTTGCTAAAGTCTTGACAAGAAATGACATTACACAGATATATGTTCAGCAGTCAGTGGAGCAGTGTATTGGGTGGCTGTGTAAATGTGAGGATATAAGACAGGGCAGTCTGGCAGCACTTGTTTAAAGCTATGGACAAAAGCTAACAGACCATTTTCTCCTAGCACTGAGCTTCGTTTCCAGTATTTATATTCCTCCCCAAACAACAGAATATTCTGCATTCTCATACTATCTTGTATAATTCATACTGCTATGCCAAATAGTTTATGTAATGCCAGCCACGGTCCCAGCTGGTCATGACATCAAAATTTTGCTCATGGCTGTACATACGAATAAGGCCAGCAGTGCTCACCTGCGTAAATGTTGCGAATGTTGATATTTTCTCCAGTAACAAACTTTTACGCTATAGTCACAGTCATGTATAGATACATCACTATCACGGTGATGGTGCAGTAGACTACATGTATAAACAAATTCATTTGTTCAGTAGAGAACAAATGTTAAAACTGTAAGCTTGTGAAACTGTTAGTTCTGCCGCAATATTCAGCTTTGTTACAAAAATGGTGTTACTAGAAACATTCTGTTTGGCTGATTTATCAAACCTATTTTCCTTGTACATACCCAGGTCCTTTAAGACATGAAATGTATTGTATTTTTTCTTTCACATGACACTATTTTTTCTTTCACATGACATTATTTTTTCTTTCAACTCACCCTATGAACAATATTTCACATTTTTTACAAATAATCTTTTAAGCCTCAAACATTACTTAATCTTTCCCATTTTTAAGATTTATAAGCCAAAATTAGGTAGGACATTATGTGGGAAGCCATCTAATACACATAAGAGGGATAAGACTGGATGGCCTATACTTGGCAACTCTGGTCTAAGATGTGATGCCTATGATAATAAGATATGGAGAACAAACAAGTCATTAGCAAAATTCTACACATGCAAGGGTTTAATGAATGTATCCCCCATGAATGCTGAGGTGCTGGTGTAGACGGAATGTTAATATATTCTTATGTGTTCTTTATGTAACTTATATTAATGTGAAAAGGACCACCACCATCTAAAAAAGCAGGGTGTACTGGGAGGATGGAAGGATAAAGAACTAGCAACAAGCCTTAAAATGGCTATGTGGCACTAAGGTAGAAGGCAGCAGGGGGAGTAATTAAATTAAATGCAAGAAATTGGTAATACTGGAAAGAGAAACACTGGGAAAGGGTGTAATGAGTAAAATATAATTATGGTCAATGGTTATTGCTGTTTCCGTATACTGAACATTAATATATTCCTATTTGTTGTTTATGCTATCCGTCAATATGAGAGAGAAATACCAACCAACAAAAGAGCAGGGTGTAACAGGCAAAGTAAACCTTTGAGGAGGAGGTGCTGGATAGCCTAATAACAGCTAAGAAAATAAGAACACAACTCCAAGTCTCCACCTCTGCCAAAAATAATGTCTAATCTTAACCCTAGGAGGTAAGAACTGACTAAGTTCTGTCAATGGATCCACCAGGCAGACTTACACAAATATACTGCTGTCAGTCTTGTCATCACAGTGAATCTATGAATGCAATATGAGTGCATCACAGTTACTTGTATTTGTCCACTATATTTCATTTTTTCACAACTGTAAATAGACTATGAACTAGAAAGCACAATCTGTACAAGTGCCTGATACTGCAGCATAATGATTAATTTTGCTAATGATCAAATAAGGGTTATTCATGCACCGAAGTATGACAAAAATGCTGCATTCTACTTGGTGCAGAAGAATTCATAGCACCTCTTCCCCTTCGACATGTTTTGCATACTAAACCTTAACATTCTTGTATATTTTTATTGTTTTACTATCAACATAGCTTAAATCAATGACATAATTAAAGTGTATTGAGGAATAATGAGAAGAACAAATTGCTAATGAAGAGGTGTTACGAAATCCTCAAATATGTTTAGAATACAAGCCAAACTTGTATACACTATATAACTTAATGTAAAGTCCAGGTCAATACTTCCTTCATTCTGTCTAGAAAACCTAAAGAGATCTTGCTAAACTAATAAGTAGTAATCACATGAGTTGGAGTTTTGGTTTGTTTGCCATGAACTCCAGGAGCTGTATTTATAAACTCTCCTATGCTTGAGCTGTGTATAAGGATGTGTGTGTGTTTGCCTTCACTCATACAGCTACTACTCAGAACAGTCAATCTACAACTGATATTAACACTTTGGCCAGCCGATGATGTTATTTACGTCATCTGAAAAACTCCTGAAAGCTGATCGATGACATTACTTACGTCATCAAAGTATAATATTCGCCAAAAATCCAATTACTGTTCAATGTTCATGAGATTAGGTTTAAAATGTGCGCCAATGTCTTCCCAAGCTTCCTGTGCTCTACAAACATCACTGAGTGGTAAGTATTGATATATTTACTGTATAAAGATTATTTTTCTAATGCATACATATACCGTGAAAGCTCAATTATTCAGGTGTCGGTATATCCGGACCACAACCGAATGGTTCAGTGGCACGGAAATACAGTACATTAAATTATCTTTATTTTTTTTTTTATTTTTTTTTTTTTTACGTGTCCGACTCTGGGCAAAGGCTCAGGGCCTATTTCTTGGGGGCAGTGGCCTATCCCAAGGCCCAGTAGTCCTCCTACACCTCCACATGTCACCACTTCGGTGCTAAAACTCACCAAAACTCACCATCCATATTGAATACATGCTAGGGCTGTCTCATACAGGACTGGTGTGCTGGTATTAGCGGGGGTACTTTTATGACATGTTGGCAGGTCATCTGGTAGATCAGGAAAGTCAGCATTTTTGGAAGTTCAGATCCTTAAACTGTTCCCTGCCCCAGCCAGGATTTCCTCCTGGCTCCATTAGGACTGCAAGCCGCCTCTCTACTGATTCAGCCACCGATCTGTACAACAGATCCAGTTTAAACAGCAAGCATCCAGTTGCTAGCAAGCGAGGCACGGGTAAACAAGCATGAATCTATCCCCCACCCACACCTCCCGCTCACAACTCGATCACAGAGTGGTGGGGTGGACTTTGGTGAGGTGACTGATAACCTAACCTAGTCTTACCCTGCTTAACTACCTAATAATTTAACCTAACCAATCCTAACCTAACCTGGGCTCCAGTTAGGATTTGGGGAAATGAATTCCACCTCTGAGTATGTTGAGCAAGTTTCTTCCATTATGCTGGAAACAGTTGTAGGTACGGCTTAAGGAACGTGATGATAATAGGGGAGGAAATCTTTCAGCAAGAGAGGGTAATTTACTATCCATCCATCCATCCATCATCCAATCCTACATTGACCCACGAGGAGCATAGGAGCCTGGGGCTAGGCAAGTTGGTCCTGACATTTAAGATGAGTGACCAGCCTCACTCATCCCTGAGTGGCATTACGTGAGCAATAAACCCCAACCATCCCTTGGATATAAACCTTCACCAGCTCAATGCGATTGGAGAGCCTTAATTACCCGCTAAACCACCAGGCACCATAATTTGGTTATATGGTTACCACCCAGCGTAGTAAATGGTTTCCTGGTGTACAGGAAACCATTTGGCTTGTCAATCAGTGTAAAGTCACCCACAGCCAGAATGAAGAGGAAGGAATGAAGGAAAAAAAGACAGAAGAGGGAGTGTAATGTCACCTGTAGGCAGAAGGATGACGAAAAAATGAAGGAAAGAAAGACAAGAGGATGGAAGGAAAGAAGGATGGAGAGGAAAGGGCAGACACCTGAGAGCAGCAGTACATCGTGAGTGGATGGTGCGTGCCCCCACCTACCACAACCCTCAAAACAGTCAGAAAAATACAGAAAACAAACTAGAGGAATATGAATTGAATTGGTAAGGTCTTTAGGCTGTATGCTTAAATAAAATTTATGGGTTTCACAATTTTCGGGGAAGAACTGTAACAAAAATGTTTACTAATCAGAAAAAAATTACTTTCATCCCATGTATTCTCGTTAAGTCAGGATTCAGTTTCACATTCTTCATTTGATATCTTGTTTCCCAACACATTCTGGACCAACAGAGCATACAGTTATTTCTGCTCCTTAAATTTAAGTGTACATTTACTGCTTATTCATTTGTTTGTTCTTATGTGTATGTGTAAGAGAGAGAATATTGGTACAAACAATAATGTATTCCATTAACCCCTTCATAGCTGCTGGCCTTGAACAATGCTTTACTGTACTGGTGTCAATGATGTTGAGTTAGAGAGAGCCATGAAGACCTGCAAACAAGTATGGGAAGGGAATGAAGGCCACTGGAACGTTTACGTGACTCTATTCTACCATCCCAAGCAGTCAGGTGGTCACTTCATCTCATATGTTGTCTTCGATTTGTTTAAATGCTTACGTAACATCTATCCAACTATCTTTAGCCCGACGCCCTAATCCCGCAAAGGTTGGCCGCAGACAAAACGCCTCCAAGTCGCTCTGTCACCCACCATTTGACTACCCTCCCCCCAACTCACTCCCCCCTCCTTCATACACCTCTCGACGCCATCCCTCCACCTCATCCTTGGCCTACCCCTCCCTCTTCCTCCCTCCACCTCACCTACATACACCCTCTTAGTCAGACTTTCATTCTCCATTCTCTCCACATGTCCAAACCACCTCAGTGTATTTCTCCTAATCTTCTCAACCACTTCCACATCCACCCCACAAAGTTCCTGCACTTCTTCATTCGTCAACCTGTCCCTCCATGTCACTCCACATGCTCCTCTCAAGTAACTCATTTCCAATTTCCACTGCTCTCACTCTTGACTTGTTCCCCTCTTGCAAGGTCCATGCCTCACTTCCATACGTCGGGGTAGGGATCACAATACTATCATGCAGTGACTTCTTAACTTTCATACTCACGTCCTTATTTCTCATCACTGCTTTCAGTGAACCAACAACCTTCCTTCCCTGCTGTACCTTTTCACTTCATCCCCCAACGTTCCATTCTTACTCATCACACTACACAAGCACTCACATTCTCCATATCCTCACCATCCAACTTCACTGTACATTCTGTGACTTCATTCCTCTCAAACACCATAACTTTACTCTTGTTTACATTAACTTTCAGATTCCTCTTCCTACACACTGTCCCAAATTCATTCACCAAACCTTGCAACTCCTATTCATCTTCACTCAACAATACTGTATCATCAGCAAACAGCAACACCGGAATCTTCCAAATCTCACCCTCATTCATTAGAGCCATCCCCACATCCACTGCCCTACCTTGCACCTCCTTTATAACCCCATCCATGTATATATTAACCCCTTAACCGCAGGGTGTCACTTTCGTGACGCTTGGGAGCAAGGGATCATACCGCGGGACGTCACTATCTATCTATCTATCTATAGCCCGACGCCCTAATCCCGCAAAGGGTGGCCGCAGACAAAACGCCTCCAAGTCACTCTGTCACCCACCATTTGACTCCCCTCCCCCCAACTCACCCCCCCCTCCCTCATATACCTCTCAACTCCATCCCTCCACCTCATCACTATTGTGATTCTGTGTTATTTTGAATTCGCCTGGGCTTTCAAGTGGTGGCTTGTATCATCTATCAGTACTGCCAATGTCCAACACTAGTCAGCACTCCTAATCTCATCTGTACTCCCATCCATTGTTGACAATTTAGCCATTTCTCCTCGTTCTTGACTCCCCTCCCTACCTCCCCTCCATTACCCTCTCCTCTCGCCTGCCCAGCCGTGCTATGCTAAGTAAATCATCCCTGGAATTTTCCACTGATTTCATCCATTGAAATAAACCCTATGTCCTATTCTTATACCAAATAATATATACAAAAAAGAAATAAGGTAAGTGATAGTGCCATACACCTGGAATTGGCTAATTATCACCTGAGAACACCTCACGTGCACTCGTTCGCTAATTTTCGCTGTTTATTTCCCCTTGAAATATGCCGTATAATCTATTCTCGTAATAAAAAGTAATCCCTCTAATATCCGAACACCCAATATCCGAACATCCCCACTAACCGGACATAATCATCCTGGGATCCAATATTCCCAAAATGGGCCAAAAACCGCAAAAAATTCGAAAAAAATCTGACTTTTTTCCCACCCGTAATTTGAAATTGCTGCCTGGCACCGAACAGCTGTTACACCATGGTCCCTTTACCCCTTCCTTCCTCCCCCCTCCCCTGTCAGGGTTGCCATTTGGTATTTTTCATTACCAAGTGTGGGCCAATTTGGTAATGAAAAATTCATTTGGTAATGAATCAGAATAATGCATTACCAAATGGATTTTTCACATGTATGAGGATACACAGGATGGAGATGGTGGATTGTTTGCTCTCTCTGATTAATCTGCTACCCTACATAGAGTGTTAATAATCAACATGGTGTTAATTATAAGGAGAGTGATTACAAGTATTTCCACTTGTATATATAATTAGTGAAGAATAAATGCTAGCTTTATGAATTTGGTAATGAAAAGTTAAATTTGGTAATGAAAGTTGAGGAGATTGGTAATGTGGCCGTTGTGATCTGGCAACTCCGTTACCCCGCCATCATCAACAGTCACAGCTTAACTCCAATCGAGAGCAGATGCTCATAGCAGTGGAAGCTACAGGTGCTTGTTTTTTGTGAATAAACAGTGAATAAACTGCAATACCTCGCCACTAGAACACACAGGAATTTACAGTGTTACGAAATTAGAATTCAGAGTGCAGAGGATTAACTGTGGACTGCAAACTGGCGGTTCAAACCAGTCCAGGAGCCAGGGACTTGTAAGTACCCAGAATGTTTAATATTGTATAAACTCACCTCTAAAACCTCATTTTATGGTTCTTTTGCATTTATTTCAGTCTTTTATGTCCCTTATTGGTGTGATTTGGGTCTTAAATAGGTGCTATGCATGTCCAGAGGGAGTTGTATAGGTATTTCTCTGAGTTAGGGTCCATAAGTACAAGTCCATAAGCTGGGGCCCAATACCCGGACAGGACCACTATCGGGACCTGCCTATGGCCCTATTACGTCGGATATTGGAGGGATTACTGTATATATATGAAAGGAAGGGAGAAGCCTAAGTGATATTTACATTCACCTGGAACTACCTAATTTATTATGTATTGTCTAGATATCCTGCCAATCATTTCATAGCGTATATATTAGCAGCTGTCACCACGCTGCTATTGGCAGCATTGCACTCCCCCTAGGCCTGCACACTGTATTCAGTTTACTGTCGTCTTTCAAAGTGAAACCACGTCGGATTCGCGTCTGTCCAATTCCGCTGCTTTTTAGCCCCATGCAAAGGGCCCTGTGACCTCTACCCTCTACTAAACCTCGTGTGGAAAGGGGTAAAGGGCTAAGTGACTGCTGTGGAACGTCAACTGGCTAATTTGTCAATGAAAATGATAGACAGTGACTACGATCTTTCTGGTGAGTAAAACAGTGCAAGTGGAAATGTAAATAATGTGTAAACAGCAAGTGAAAGCAATGAATGTAAATATAAGTGAACAGTGGAAAATAGTTTTATAAGTTACTGCAAGTGACAGTGCATAACACAGAGTACATAAAATAGAAATGTAAATAATGTAAATAAAATAGAGAATGTAAATAGAAATGTAAATGAGTAGTAACATAAGAATACGAGTATATATACTAGGAGTAATGAATGTGAAAGTTTCACTCTAGCATGTATGAATACTATGAGTTATGAAAGTGGAAGTGAAAGTGACAGATTCACTCTCAACGCTAGTATACAGGACGAGAAAGTGAATGCTACGTATTTTACTGAAAGAGAAACTGAATGCCTACAGTGACAATAAACTACTATTACTGAAGGAAACTTATGGATAAAGACTGTAGATATATATAAGTGTTATCTAGTAACAAAAATATAAAGTGTGAGTGTTTTTTTGAATAATAAATGACAGAACACCAGCGGTGAACGAGTGCAAGTGGGAAGGTCATACACGCTCGTAACTTTCATTGTTTTCACAGTGGTTTTTTTGGAGTATGGATTCCAAACTATTTAAGAATCATAGAATAGTGTTTCTAGTTATAATATCAGGCTGTGGTAATCATATTACGGATTGTTGGGAAGTTTAAAGTGGAGACTTCGTTACCCAACTTCAGAGGTCTCCACAAGTCCTATGGTACTCGACAAAGGCTCAACAAACATCCCAGGAGAAAGCTGAAGGTATGTGCCATATGCATATGTAATTTTAATATCCTAGGACTAATAACTGATTTTTGGCAAATATTTTTAGAGAGTCTGTCGGAGCGCGAATATGCCCGCGAGACACACAAGTCAAGCAAAAACAACCCCGCGGTTTACGGGTTTAGCCATGGAGACATCACACAACCCTGTTTCAGTCCCACACTGAGATCAAAGAACTCACTCAGCTTGCTATCCACTCGCACTGTAGCCCTAGCTTCTTCGTACATACTCTTCACAGCACTCAACAATTTCCCCTCCACTCCATATATTCTTAATACTTTCCACATACCTTGCCTATCTATTCTGTCATAAGCTTTCTCCAAGTCCATGAAGGCAGCATACACTTTCTTTCCCTTCTCTAGATACTTCACTAAACATCTTAGAACAAATATCTGATCTACACACCCTTTTCCCTTCCCAAATCCCCCTTGTTCTTCTCCAACCAGCTCCTATGTCATATGCCTAACCCTATCAATGAGTATTCTACATATATTTTTCCAGTCACAGTAAGAAGGTAAATACCCCTATGGTTACCACATACTTCTCTCTCCTCTTTTCCTCTGTATAAAAGAACAATTATACCTGATTTCCAGTCCTCTGGAACCCTTCCCTCTTCCCAAGCCAATCTACACAACTTCTATATCCACTCCACAACAATCTCACCCCCATACCTCAGCATTTCACCACACACATGGTACCTAATTTTGAAAAAAGTTTCTTCCATTACGTCGGAAACAAACGTAGGTACGGCTTAAGGAACATTATGATAAAACAAGAAGAAATCTTTCAGCAAGAGAAATGTAATTTACCACCCTCAAAATAGGCTGAAAAATGCGGAAGAGAAACTAGAGGAATACAAACAGAATTGGTAAGGTCTGTAGGCTGTATGCTTATACGAAAATATATGGGTTTCACAATTTTAGGGGAAGAAATGGAACAAAAAGATTTACCAATCAGAGGAAAATTACTTTCATCCAATGTGTTCTCGTAAGTTAGCATTCTGTTCCACATTATTCGTTCGATATTGCGCTTCCCAACACATTTCGGACCAACAGAGCATACAGTAATTTCTGCTCCTTAAAGTTAAGTGTACATTTACTGCTCATTCTTCTGTTCATTCTTATGTGTATGTGTGAAAGAGAGAGTATTGGTACAAACAGTAAGTATTCCATTAACCCCTTCATAGCTGCTGGTCTTGAACAACGCTTTACTGTACCGTTATCAGTGATGTTGAGTCAGGGAGAGCTATAAAAAACTGTGAACAATTATGGGAGGTGAACGAAGGTCACTGGTATGTTTACACGACCCTACTCTACCATCCCAAGCAGTCAGGTGGTCGCTTCACCTCAGATGTTTTCGCTGATATGTTTAAATGCTAATGTAACATGTGCAAGTATTTTATTCTTTCACAAATCATAGCAAATCACAAGATAGGTTTGGGAGGGAGGAAGCCAGGTTCACCAAACGAGTCTTTTCACATGGGTAAGAAAAAGAAACTGATTTTAAAACTCTGATAAAATGGTCCAGAGGCTGGCCACAGGAGCATGCGAATTTCTGAACTCACGGCCACCGAGGGGGCTAAACATACGCTTTACTTTAAGCAGTAAAAGCACCTTACCAAATCAGTCAATCCTGACAGTACTGTATGTTATATTTTTTCTGATTATTTCTGGGTTGGTAAATAAACATTTCTTGTTAAATCTGTCTCCTCGTTGTTTTTAATGTGTTCTGCTGTGACAATTGTTTGATCTGTCAATATAATGGTGGAAGGGACCGTTCTAACCTACAGTATGTGTTTAAACCTGGCATAACCCTGCTTAACTGCACCTAATAATTTAACCTAACCTGACCTCCTGTTGGGGAATTGGGAAACGAAATCCACATTTGAGTACATGAGTATCTACCACTGCGCTGGAAACAATTGTACGCATGGCTTAAGGAGCGTGATGGTGATAACAGGGAGGAAATTTTTCATCAAGAAAAAGTAATTTACCAAATTGAAAATTGTCAGAAAAATACATAAACAAGCTGAAGGAATATGAAATGAATTGGTAAGGTCTTTTAGCTCTTTTAAGTGGACATTTACCGGTAAACAAATCAGTCTAACAGCACGAGTTTTGCTCCTGCCGGATTAATCGTAATTTTGGACTATTCGGGCACCCCTCCACATCATATAGCCTGGATAATCGGGCTATATCTGTACAGTATAATTATCTATTTGCTGTATGTACTGTGTTAGTAATAATGAATTTGTGGTCTGTTAATTCTTGAATGCATTATGTTACTGTAGAACAAGCTTGTATGAACAATTAGAGACTAAAATGAATGAAGCAGCATGCAAAATAGTATCAGAAATATAAAATATGAGGGGGGAAGAGGGAAGGGGAGGCCGAGGATGAGATGGAGGGATGGGGTGGAGAGGTATATGAGAGAGGGGGGTGTGAGTTGGGAGCAGGGCAGTGAAATGGCGGGGGACAAGGCGTCTTGGAGGCAATTTGTTTGTGGCCACCCCAAATGGGATTGAGGCGTCTGGCAACAGATAGATAGACAGCTAGATAGATGAGTATATAGGTGGGGATGCTCACCATTCACTCACTCAATGTAGTGTTGCTTTGAGTGTCTGCCCTTCCTCTTTTCATTCCTTCCTCTTCTGTCTTTTTCCTTCATTCTTTCCTCTTCCTTCTGCCTACGGGTGACTTTACAGTCCCTCTTCTGTCTTTCCTTCATTCTTTCCTCTTCCTTCTGCCTATGGGTGACTCTACACAGCATGACAAGCCAAATGGTTTCCTGTTCACCACAAAACCATTTACTAAGCTGGGTGGTAACCATATAACCAAATTATGGCACCTGGTGGATTAGTGGATAATTAAGGCGCTCCAGTCGGATTGGGCCTGTGTAGATTTATATGTAAGGGGTGGTTGGGGTTTACTGCTCACGTAATGCCACTACGGGATGAGTGAGGCTGGCCACTATCATCTTAAAAGCCAGGACCAACTCTCCTAGCACCGGGCTTCTATGTTCCTCATGGGGCAATAAAGGATTGGATGATGGATGAATGGATAGATAAATATTTATGAGATGGTGTGCTAATGGAGCACGCCTGGCCTTCCTTACGGTGTTAGTGTTAGTGATTCTGGTTGTTTGCTTGTTATTTTATACATTATTATTGTAGAACAAACACCTGTGAACAGAGACTAAAATGAATAACATAGCACAAATAATAACATAATAAATAGGGAGTATAAACAATTACACAAACTGCCAACATTTCTTCACACCATTTTTATGGTGTTAGTAAAGTGATGTCAGATGCTTGCTCATTATTTTATACTATTGTAGAACTAACACTTGCGAACAAAGAGAGACTGAAATGAGTAATATAGCACAAAAAAATAACGTCAAAAATAAAGGGTATAAACATTTATGCAAACTGCCTTGCCTACCGTACTTTTCACGTCATGTACATTTTGTTATAGTACTGGTAATGTTGGTATTCTATTCAACCTTATATGCATACATCTTCATAGAAAAATTAATTGCAAACAATCTGACACAGAAATAAATAATGTAGCATGAAATATAAGGTCAGGAATAAGAATATAAACATTTGGGAGTAACTACTCGCTGCCTGGCAACCCCCAGACGACCTTGGGATGTAGTGAGGTGTGCGTGCAGGGCTGGCCAAAGTGTTAAAGTAACTCAAATGAAATTGATCCATGATAATAGTAAACTATTACAGAGGTTTATTTATGTTGTAAAGCATTTCTTGTACATACACTGTAATTCACCCATACAACTAGCAGATATTTCACAATCAGTTTAGGAATTAAAATTACAGTGACAAATGAACAGATGATCTGACAGTTGGTAACTCTTGGAAGGTTGTCTGTCCTGTAATCTGATTAGGAGGTTCTATAAATACTTCTCCAGATATGCCGAGGGAGCTGTGACTGTACAAACTCATCCACAGTGCCTCTCATATATATACTTCTTTATATAACATGCCTCATCTCACCCTCATCCCCATCCCATACCAACTTGGCTTTGACAGCCTTGCGGGTGACGCCGTAAAATTTGCGTGGCATCAGCTTGCGTTTGGTGGCTGTGAATTTCCATCCTATGTGACTGTGACAGTTTGAACATGTGGCTATCGTCCAGGCATACCTGAAAGTTAAGAAATTAACTGATACTCCCTAGCTCTTGTGACTTATTCGTGACTGAAATAAAACCATATGGCATTAGCTAGAGTAGAAAACTTGACTTGTCACAACCTTGTGGGTTAACCCATCGCATCTGTCATATATTTCCACCAACCCTTCTCCCAGCTGAGAATTTCTGAGAAAATTGTCTTTTTTTAAACCTTCATATCTCAGCTAATACTTAATCCAAAAATAAAAACTGTCATAATACTCACCAATCCTTCAACTTCAAGCTGATGGCCCCAGATTGTTTGTGAAGTGCATGTCATCAGACAGAGTGAGTGGGCAAAGGAGGCAATTTTTGTTGTTTTTTTTGCCTGTGTCCGTACTGTATGTGTGACAGACTAGCCCTCCACAATAATAACACTTCCAGAAGACTGCAGTCCACCACAAACACCATTTCTGTGTAGGTTTTACAAGTGTGACATGATTGCTGCTGTGAGTTCAGTAACTATAGCAACGGCCTTGAAGCATGCTTCCTCAGGTACAGGCCTGTGCGCCTGTTCGCCTTACCACTGCTCTACCATTCTACCACCAATGCCTTACACACACACACACACACACACACACACACACATGGAGATGTATGTTTCGCTTGACCTCTCGCTCGATTCTAGCACTGCTGTGCCACTAGAAGTCTGGGTATTAACTACAAATACTACTACTACAACTACCACTACCGTAACTACTAGTACTGCAACTACCACCACTACTACTACATAAAACATAACAAAAAATATTGTGAACAAAATAGTTACAGGTATTCACGTACTGTCCATAATCGAAAATATTTTCCACTGTAATTGAATTTTTTCCCTGTGATTTGTACTTTTTCATCATAGTAAATACATGAAAACTTTCAATAAAAAATAAGGCACTGACTTATCAATGAAACTAACTTTCTGTTTCCACCATTCACATAAATAGACACAGCGGTGGTGTGTGACTTGCCTCACCGTGCTTCCTCCTCCCTCCATTCTCCATCTCCCTTTCTCCACTCCACTGTATTTTCCACTAGAACGGAATTTTTTCCCTGTGTGAAAGGCTTGCCTCACTGCTCTTCCTCCTCCCTCCCTCCCTCCCTCCCTCCTTCCTTACAGATTTCACTAGAAAGGAATTTTTTTCCTGTGATTTCTTTTTCATCATAACAATCATACACACATGACGGCTTTCAATAAAAAATAGGGCACTGATTTCATCATGAAACAAACTTTCTGCTTCCAATATTCACGTAAATAGGCACAGCAGTGGTGCGAGGCTTGCTGCACTGCACTTCCTCCTCCCTCCCTCCTCCCTTTCTCCACTCCCTACCTCCTCTTCCATCTCCTCATCCGTGACAAAATCCCCCTCTCCAGGATCGTCAATACCCTCTGAACCATTCCCATCATCAGAAACAGCAGATGAATGTACAGGGGGAAATGTAGAAACAGCAGATGAATGTACAAGGGGAAATGATGGGCACACAGTGATCGACCCTCCTCGTCCGATGCATAAATATTGACACTCATCATGTTGGTGGCTTTCCTCAGAGGAAGAGACACTTTCACCACTCACAATTGGCGATAATGCCACCTTGAGTTCTCTCCCTATTGCACTATCATTAAGGCCTTTTATTTTCTGGCCTATGGGCTTCATTGGTGTTGAAGTCGGCAGCTGCAGGCGTTCAGCCAAGGATCTGGACACAGGGAAAACATTTTGCATAGGTCTATCCATTATGGAGGTACGTAGGTAACTGCAGCATGGCTCAGATGAGTGCAAGAGGGTTGCCACCGGCTGCATGTGGTGAAAATAACCCGCGGAATATTCACACAATGCCGCAAAACATTAGATCATGTATACATGCCACCTGGACGTCCCTGGGTCGTCACATATACATGTCACACGAACACGATGGGTTAATGGTACCTATCTATCTGTCTATTGCCAGACGCCTTAATCCCATAAGGGGTCGCCACAAACAAATCGCCTCCATGTCACCCTTTCCCCCCCATTTCATTGCTTTGCTCCCAGCTCACACCCCCCACTCTCATATACCTCTCCACTCCATCCCACCATCTCATCCTTGGCCTCACCTCCCTCTCCCCCCCTCCACCTCACTCACATACTCTCTCCTCATCAGTCTATCACTCTCCATCCTCTCCACATGGCCAAACCACCTCAATGTATTTCTCCTAACGCTTCCCATCACATCTACTTCCACAGCACAACGCTTCTTCACTTCATCATTTGTCGGTCTCTCTCTCCATGTGACTCCACAGGCTCCACTTGTGTAACTCATTTCCACTGCTCTCATTCTTGACTTCTGTCCCTCCAACGAGGTCCAAGCTTCACTTCCATATGTTAGAGTTGGTATCACAATACTGTCATGTAGTAGCTTTTTCACTTCCATGCTCACTTCCTTGTTTCTTAGCACTGCTTTCAAGGAACCAGCAACCTTCTTCCCTGTTGTACCCTTTCAAGCACTTACCCTCTAAACTTCCAACCTTACTTATCACACTATCCAAGTACTTAACCCATGGATTGTGAGCCACAGCTCAGGTTGGGTAGTGTCCCGTTGCGAACCACAGCTCAGGCTGTGCTGGCCGTGCATCACTGTAAACAACTCGACCCCTATGCAAACTTATGCATGGCGCTACGCAAAGATGGAGAGAAAGACATTTTTTCTTTCCACCAGATGATGCCCTGGATATTTATCTTCAAATTTATGATAAACAAAAACGTTTTTTTTTGTTTTCTTCATTTTTTCACTACTCCCCTATGTAAATTTATGAATGGCCCTACATAAAGACAGAGAAAGAAAGAGAGAGAGAGAGAGAAAGTTTTTTTTTTTTTTTACCAGATGATGCCTGGATGTTTGTCTTTGTTTACGATAAAAAAAAAAAAAAATCATTTTTTGCACACCACAGGGTGGGATAAAAAAGGCTAACTGCGCAATCTACAGGCTAAACACACTCACATTTTCCATTTCCTCCTCCTGGGAGTTGCTTCCCACATACATTTAATCCTCTCGAATTTAAATCCAATTGTTATAAGTATTTAATGAATGGAGGATCCCTTTAGGCACATGGACTTACTTTTTTTCCTTTGTTTTCCCTCCTCCATTCAAAAAAAAAAAAAAAAAAAAAAAAAAAAAAAAAAACTCACTGTACATTCACTGACTTCACTTCTCTTGAAGACCAAAACTTTACTTTTTCCTACATTCACCGTTAGATTCCATTTCTTACACATGCTCCCAAACTCAATCACCAAGCCTTGCAGCTCCCCTTCGTCTTTACTTAACAACACAGTATCATCTGCAAAACAACAGTACAGGGAGTTTCCAAACATTGCCCTCTCTCACTACGGCTGCTCCAACATCCACTGCCCTACCTAGTATCTCTTTTATAACCCCATCCATATACAGACTGAACAACCATGGAGACATGACACATCCCTGTTTCAATCCAACCTTCAAATAGAAAAATTCACTCAGTTCACTATCCACATGCACGGCAGCCTTTGCACCCTCATAGACTCTTCACAGCATTCAGCAACTTCCCATCTACTTCATTTATGCTTTATACTTTCCACAATCCTTGTCTATCCACTCTGTCATATGCTTGTTCCAAATCCATGAAGGCTGCATATAACTTCTTTCCCTTCTCTAGAAACTTTTCCACTAAATATCTAAGAATGAATATCTGATCTACACAACCTCTTCTCTTCCTAAAACCTCCCAGTTCTTCTCCAACTAATTCCTCTGTTCCTTCCCTAACTCTGTCAGTATCCTACTATATACTCTTCCCATTACACTAAGACAAATGCCCCTATGATTACCACACACTTATTTTTCCCCTTTTCCTTTGTACAGGGAAATAATTATACCCGACTTCCATTCGTCCGGGACTCTACCTTCCTCCCAGGCCAATCTGCACATCTTCCACATCCACTCTGCTACTGCCTCTTCCCCGTGCTTCAGCATTTGATCACACACACCATCATTTCCTGTGGCTCTCCCCATTTTAAATTTCTTCATTGCTTCCACAACTCTCATCCTACTGATTTCTTCCTCTCTTCTCACATCCCTCCTTCTCCCAGCCATTCCCCAGCCACGTATACTTGCATTACTTTCATTCTCTATGTTTAACAATTCCTTAAAGTGTTCTCTCCATCTGCTCACGTTTTCTCCCATCTCCACTAGTAATTGTTTTGTTTCATTTCATTTTTAAAAGCTCCAACATGCTTGCATGCGTCGACCTTGGTCAACCTAATGGCGGCTCTCTATGCTGCATGATCTATTGCAGCCTCCCTGTTCAGTCCCTTAACCCTGAGGTCACACTTAATGACCTCGTCCCATGTCCTTCTCGGTCTACCCCTCATAACCCCACCACAATATTAACACTTCTCACCTTCCTCACCCAGTTATCATCCCCCATCCTCTCCACATGCCCAAACCATCTCAATCTACCTCTCATCACAACACCAATACACTCTAGTCCCATCCTACCTCTCAACTCTTTCATTGCAAACCCAGCCCCCCCAGACCTTGCACGCAGGGACGCATTACACATACCTAATCATTGTCATTTCTGTATGTCTAAGCCTAACTTCCTTAGCACCCTGTCTAACTTTCTTTACCTCTATCCATAACATTTTCTTACATTCCCTCCAATTTACACTCAAGTTCCTTCCAAATTCCTCATCCACTCCCTTACTATTCTTTTCACCTCTCTTCCTCTCTACATATAACTGTCTTTTCCGTCTCTCAACTTTTTCCACGGCCCTGCTTCTCATCCACTCACTATACGGTGTTCGACAACAGTATTAAGAACTCTGCGTCCCTCCTACGAAACAAAACTTTCAACACTGAAAAAACATGTAAATAATATATTATATTTACCTTTAATGCTTGGTAGGGTATCCTTTGCACTTCTTCAAGGACCTGAGACAGCGTGGAAGTGAAAGGGCGAGGTTCCTCAGGTGCTGGGGTGGTATTCTTGCCCAGGACTCACATATGGCTGCTTCCAGCTTAGGCAGAGAGCTCACGTCCTTCCCTTGGAGATTCTTTCTTACAAGGTACCAGAGGTTTTCTATCGGGTTGAGGTCCGGGCTATTGCCTGGCCAGTCTTTCATGAAGGAGACCTCGCAGTCACGAAGCCAGTTGGTGACCGATTTGGCTTTATGAGCAGATGCACCGTCCCGCTGAAACACTCGTGCACCTGTGAGCTCGAAGGACTCAGGTAAATGATCACAAAGAAGCTCCAGGTAAATGTCCTGATTCACTCTGCAGTTCTTGGGAAGCACAACAAGCTTCCCCAAACCCTTCCCAGAGAAACAGCCCCATACCATAAGTGAATCAGGGTGTTTAACTGTGCTCTCCACGTAACGGGGGTCAAGCGGGTCACTACCTCTGCGCCGGTACACACGCGCTCCTCGATTACAGGTAACACTAAACGTTGCCTCATCAGACCACAACACTGACAACCATTGGTCCTCACCCTAGTTAAGGTACTTGTTAGCAAAGGCAAGCCTACGAAGTCGCTGGTAACATGTGAGAAGAGGTTTTCTCACAGGCCTGTGGCTTGTGTAACCAAGTTCATAGACTCTTCGAGACACCGTGCGCACTGAAACCTCACCAAACACTTCCGAGTTGCTTTCCTTAATTTTCCTTGCACTCACATGAGGATTAGACTCCACTGCACGTTTTAACACATTAACAGACCTCAGGGGAGTTTTCCTGGGCCTACCAGACCGCGGCTTCTTTATAAGAACGTCACCACTATTTTCCACTCGAAAACGGGCTCACCACCTCCGCACCGTCGATTGAGCCACACCAACCAAATCACTAATTTCCTTCGTGGGGTGGCCTGCCTCCTTTAGAGCAATGATCTATGATATGATTTCACTCGAAAGTTCATGGGTAGGGGCCATAACAAAGTGGCGAAAGCCAAAACACTGCGGGACACTAGGTAAAAAATGGCGCAAGACAGGGAGGAGCAGTAGAGTTCCTCTCTTTCATGCAGACCGTAGGCAACTGAGGCGGCAGCCAACCAGCGCGCAGTAAGGCCTCAGACTGTTGTGACGTCATGTTAGCGGCCCAAACATCTGGATCAATTTTTAGTACCAAAAAAAGGGTGATTTTTTTTCGCCAAAAGTATTGAGCACCCTGAAATAGACACTCGATACTTTTGTCGAGCACTGTATGCTTCCTTCTTTTGTGCCACAGCCTCTCTCACCTCTTCATTCCACCAAGCTGTTCCCTGCACCCCCTTTCATCTTCTCTTTACCCCACACACCACCTCACACGCTGAACAGATTTCTTCTGTGAATATTTTGCACACATCTTCCACGTCCCCCATCAGCTCCAATCCATATTTACCTAATTGCACCTCCACTTCCCTCTTATATTCTGCCTTTTTTTCCCTCCTCTTGTAACTTTTCCATCCTCTTTGTATGGACTATGTCTTCCTGTCCTTCCCTTCTTCTATTTCTCCATTCCATTTGGACTTTGGTTCTGGCCACCACCAAGTGGTGGTCAGAAAGTCCACTCCCCCAACCTCTATATACTCTTGCATCCATTATACACCTTATCCTTTCATCCACACACACACATAATCGATCACTGCCTTCTGTTCATTCAGTTCACCACCCACCCTTCTCATCACTCGCCACATATACCTATGGATCATATTGTGCCTGAAGAGGGTATTAGATATCACCAATCCCCTCCCGGCACAAACGTCCACTAAAGCACTGCCATTCTCCTCCATCTCTGCAGGCACACCCCACTCACCAACTATGCCATCCACCTTCACATTCCTTACTTTTCCATTCATATCAACAGTCAAAAATATTCCCTCATTCCTTTCAAACTTTTCCATGCAAGTTTCCACGTTTGTCCAGAACTCTTCTCTCACTCCGCCTGCATGATCTTGCATTGGCGCATACACACACACAGTCCCCCACATTTGTAGTCCAACTTTCAATCATACCCACACAATCCTTGAGCCAACTGATCCAATACTTTCTTACATTCTCCTTCCATCTGTTACTCACATTACATCCTCCTTCTTATGCCCTCTCATTCTCACCTACTCCCGCACATATACCCCATCCATACTCCCATTCTCTTACACTCTCACCTCTCCATTAAAAGCTAATCCACATACATCCACTTTCACACCCTCAAGCACCTGGACAATCTCTCTTTCTTTCACCTCATCATTTGCACCCCTTACATTCCATGTAATTATCCATGTCATGTCTTTGTTCAGTCCTTAGTCGTCACCTTTAGGTCACTCCTGGTCCGAGGCTTCTTGCTCATATTTTTAGTTAGTTTTCTGGGGAGGGGCACTAACCCTCCGCCAACCCACTTGTTGTCACATAGGGAACACATGTTGGTTGGTTATAAGGTTACCACCTAGTGCTGTAAATGCTTTCCTGGTTTCTATCTATCTATCTATCTATTGCCAGACGCCTCAATCCCGTTTGGGGTGGCCACAAACAAATCGCCTCCAAGTCGCCCTGTCCCCCGCCATTTCACTCCCCTGCTCCCAACTCACACCCCCCTCTCTCATATACCTCTCCACCCCATCCCTCCATCTCATCCTCGGCCTCCCCCTCCCTCTTTCCCCCTCCACCTCACTCACATACACTCTCTTCGTCAGTCTTTGACCCTCCATCCTCTCCACATGGCCAAACCACCTCAGTGTGTTCCTCATAACGCTTCCTATCACATCCACATCAACACCACAACGCTCCTTTATATCCTCATTCGTCAGCCTGTCTCTCCATGTGACTCCAGAGGCTCCTCTTAAATAACTCATTTCCACGGCTCTCACTCTTGACTTGTGTCCTTCCAACAACGTCCAAGCTTCACTTCCGTACGTTAGAGTTGGTATCACAATACTGTCATGTAGTAACTTTTTCACTTCCATGCTCACTTCCCTGTTTCTTATCACTGCTTTCAAAGAACCAGCAACCTTTCTTCCCTGCTGTACCCTTTCAAGCACTTCACCCTCCAAACCTCCATCCTTACTCATCACACTACCCAAGTACTTAAACGTACTCACATTTTCCAATTCCTCACCATCCAACCTCGCTGTACATTCACTGACTTCACCTCTCTCAAAGACCATCACTTTACTCTTCCCTACATTCACCTTTAGATTCCTGGTTTACAGGAAATTATTTGGCTTGCCACTCAATGCAGAGCTAACCTACACACAGAGTACCACTACACTAAGTGGGTGGATGACGAACGCCTCCAACCACCACATTAATGGTGCCAATATTAAAATTCTCAGGCTCTTATGACTCATTCACAGCAGAATAAAGTCACCTGGCATTAGTTGGAATAGAATGTTATTAGTTGTCCTGACCATGAAAGAGTTAATTCTCATTAGAGAACTTATTTTTAGAATGTTAATAGTTGTCCTGATGATGAAAGCGTTAATTCTCAACAAAGAACTTACTTTTAGAAGGATTATCCAGTCAAAGAGCGACCTACGGTTATGCATATTTTTAACATGTCCTACAAACGGAAGTACGAGTTTCATTATTCCCTTATTTGAACCTCATGTACCTGGATCATTTATGTCTTCCATAACTGTTTGATATATGATATACCTCCATTACCAAGACATTGTATGAAAGCTTCATATTCTCCAGTTAAGGCATACCTGTACAGGTACCGTCACCGTCCACAATAAGTACCCCAGGCTAGCTGTAGTCAGTGCCATACCGGGGTTGCGTGTCCAAACATATCCCTCTCCCACATAATAGCAGATGATTATCTCGGATCAAGCTATCTCAGATTCGTTCACATATTCAAAACGTTACCGAACCTACCACATTCCGGCAGCCATCATGATGGGCTCAGAAGGCGTCAGAGGTGTGAATGGAAAGGTGAGCAGCAGGAAGACATGCCAGTTTGTGTAACATATTACGCTATAAGTTACATACAAGTGAAAACCATTACTCAACACATTTAGTCCGTGAATCCAATGGTTGCATATAATGTACCATATTACGCTATAAGTTACATACGAGTGAAAACCATTACCCAACACATTTAGTCCGTGAATCCAATGGTTGCATATAATGTTCCGTTGTGTCTTCACACACGGTCATTGCAAGGTCTTGTTCCCTCCCCAGATGCACGTGCAACACTCATTCAAGATCGTCACTTTCTTCACTTTACTGGTCTCTCCTGTGTTTCTTCAGCAGAATTCGAGCGCTTCATGTGATATTTAAGTAAGTAGTGGTATTTACAGTTGTTGAAATTAGACAACCCATTACATTGGGTGCTTTTGTATATTTTCAGTGCGTCCACCAGGTGGCAAGTTCCTATTATTTAAGGACATATATCGACATGTGTTATGATGTTATATCTGAAAACGTCCGCTCTGCATAAAATTAAGTGCAAAATCAGTGCAGAAATGAAATTTTACCTAATTTGCTGGAGGATGTTAATTCTTTGTGACGTTCAAATACTATATGCAGGGAATTATCATTTAAACAAACAAGGTATTGCAGAAATGGAAGGAAGCGAAAGACCTCCACTTCAGCAGCCTTGTACCCAGGACAACAGACCAGCAGTAATATCAGGGAGTAGGAGGATAGTTGGCTGCTACATGGCTAGGCAAGGCATACATGAGATAAGCCGTAGTATGGGCATCAATAGGAAAACAGTGCAGAGATGGGTGAGACGGTATCAGAAGGAAAGTCACGTCAAAGCCAGGCCTAGATCTGGACGGCCAAGGGTGACATCCCCTGATGATGACAGGCGACTAGTGGAGCCTGCAGCGCAGAATCCATTACAGATGTTGCCTTGACCCAGGATAGGGAAATGCATTGCAGCATAGTGACAACATGGAGATGACTGAAAGAAGCAGGGCTGCAGTGTCATGTGCCAGCACAGAAAGAAATGTTATCTGAGGTCAATAAAATGCTTTGTTTACGATTTGCCGAACAGTATGTCAATGAACCAGTAAAATTTTGGCGCAGTACGATCTTCTCAGATGAGAAATACTTCACATCAGTTTCGGCAGATAGGCAACACTGTTGGCGCCTCATTGGCACAAGGTATGAGGCTCAGAACATTCAGGAACAAAGTAGAAGTGCTCGCGTTAGTGTGTCCTTCCATGGGTGGATATGGTAAGAAGGGCTTGGTGAACTAGTGCTGATAGAGGGTCATTTCACCAGTGAGCAGTATGTAAATATTTTGGAGACCACTTTCTTGCCAGCAGTTTGTATGTATGGAGTTCCAGAACCTATGCCAATTTGGTTAGTTCGGAATCGCTCACCAATTCACACCAGCCACATCGTGAGGGATTGGTTCTCTATACATCCTGCAATTCAGTTGATCGACTAGCCTGCTAATGGTTCTGATCTCAATCCCATTAAGAACCTTTGGGCATTTATGAAGCAGGAGTGGGAAGTGGAAGAGAAGACGTGAACATGTGTGGAGAGGAGGGCAAGAGAGATATGGGATGGGATGAGAGGGCAGCCAAACATCTGCAGTAGCCTGACAGATTCCCTTCCAAGCAGGCTGCACAAGGTCACTGAAGCACAGGGAGGCTGGACCAAATACCAGTGTGTATTGTGACCCTATACATAGGTAGCAGAATTATACTGGTGCAATATATAAATACTGTAGTTTTCACTACCACATAATTGTAAGAAATCCTTATTAGTTTGTGGCAACTGTTGCAGATTAATTATGGTTGCTAACATTGCCCACAAAAACTATAGTTTGTGACAGTGGAAATAAATACATATTTAGTCAATTACATGCCCCCTAGCATCATTCCCTCCTTTCTCTGGCGTCTAGAAATATCTAAAATACGGTCATATTGTGATTAACTGCCGTGCATTACTCACCCATGATAACAAACTCTTTCCTCACTAAGGATAAACAAGTTTATCTGGCACAGGAGACCTACAGCATCCTGTCCATCACCACCCTCACTCATCACTTTCAGCCATGATTTGAAAAGGATGCACCTCAGGGAATTATGACCTATTAACACCCAAATTGTTCACCACAGAGCAACACCACCACCCATAATTTTGTTCATACCTTATTGTTTCAGTCTCCTATATACTGTAAGTGCTTTGTTAATTAACAAATTTTATACAATTACAATAGAAAAAACATAACACTCCAGCGACTGATTCGAATGAACACTGCGCTACACATTCCAAACCATGTGGTGCAATACAGCTTCGAAAAAGAGAGAGAGAGAGAGAGAGAGAGAGAGAGAGAGAGAGACAGACAGACAGACAGACAGAGAGAGAGAGACAGAGAGAGAGTGAGTGAGTGTCTGGGGTCGGGGAGGTATACCTACAGTGTATGGATGCACAACCCCGTTTTGGTGCTGGCTACGGCGAGTCTGGGGTATTTACTATGGACGGTGACTGTACTTTCACAATTTTACTCAGTACTTAAAAATAATCTGCTGCTTCAATGCTCGTTATTTGCATCACAACTCTGTACATTTTTGCTAGAAACGAAAGATACAGTGCCATGAGTAATATCAAATTAATAAAACTCACTCGGGGAACCAAGAGTGTTCAGTGGAGGGTCGGCCGTAGTATGAGAGGCTGGAGGCTTTACTAAGGGTCATCATCTCGTGGACATAGCCACCTGGGTTGACAAAGGTACCCTGAGGTCCCTCCACTGACATGGAGAATATGTCAGCAGTGTCACCAATAACTTCCGAACACCGCACACATGTCAGCATCTTACACTGTAATAACCAAAGCAAAATTATAACCTGGGGGGGGGGGGAATCAGCATACACCTTACACTATAATAACCATAAACAGCTGCCAGGGCTATAGGGTTATAACCAGACAAATACCTTACACACACACACATACAGCCAAAGGAGGGTATCACAGGTAAGTTACAACCAGTCAAACAAACCAAAATGTATTGTTGCCTCGAGAGAAAGGGGCCTATGCTTCCCCTCTTACTCACCTTTATACTCTTTCTCTCCTTCCCCCCTCTTTGTACAACTCTCCACAACAGGGTCCACAGATGAATGAGCCTATTGGAAGAATGTCCTTGCACGGGGTTAGCCTACTGGTAACATGTTCATGATGTCACTCTTCTACTGCGTGTACATCACATCTATGTCACTCCTGACGACCAACAAACACACTCTCAGTGTTTTCTTGACCAATGATGGGTTATAAAATTATTCTCACCAGAGAGAGGCAGTGTCAACCATGGGTTCACCCTGTTTCCCCTTTCATTTCGCAAGGGAAAGTTAGATTGCTCTTAGCCTTCACGAAAGGATGTGTTGAAGTGCCTTGTCCTAAACCTCAGCTCTCAGTCATTCTCAGCTTGTCAGCCTCTAGTGTGCTGAACCTAGCACTCAGTCATATAAGTGTACCCACACACCTGTCACCTGCCCCAACTGCTATTTAATATTAGCAAAGTACCCATTATTAATTAATTTACTGCAACAATTGGGTTGCCCCAGTGGTAATTCCAGCCTGACTGAATGTCTTCCCCTTTGTGGTGGATATTAGTGCCAAAGAATTAGGCCTTGTATTGCAGTGCAGTGATAATAACAGGGGTGTACTAAAAGTTGGGTGGCTGTTAAGAATTCCTTTGTGTTTCCTCTTGCAACCAAATTATGTGTGGTATGAATGGCTAATGAAAGAGAATTTCAGTACTTGTGCAGCTTCAAAATGTTTTATAATTACCTCCAATAAACCTGCAAATATCCATCCCATTATTTTGTAGAATAAGTTAATTACACTCAATTAATGAGAACAATTACTGCTAATGAGACCAATCAATAACTGATAATATAACTGTCTGGAGGTGGGTTTGCCATACCCAGGGTAAGATAAGATGCACCTTAGCAACCCGAGGCATCTATCCTAATTCATCCATCCATCATCCAATTCTACATTGCCCCATTAGGAGCGTAGGAGGCTGGGGCTAAGCAATTGGTCCTGACATTTAAGATGAGAGTGAATCTATCCTAATCAATATATAAAATATTTCTAAGAGAAGAACCCCCTGTTCACAACAATAGTAGTCATCTTTAATCCTTTCCCCACCACCATCTAAGGATAGGGTAAGGGTAACCAGAATTGTTGTCACTGTTGGTGTGGCCCTAGGCTCATCTGAACTTAAACCCAATGGAGAGCATGAAACTGACTACTTTAGCCAAGTGCTCCCAGAGATCTTTCACTGAGGTTATGCTAAAAGATATTCTGTGCTCCAAGGGTGAGGTGCATGAGGCATGCAAATGTGTTGTGGCATAAGGGGTACAGTGAACTGTTCAGAAGCAGCCTAAGCAGAGAAAGGTGATCAGCAGATTGCAGTATGGTTAGGTGAACTTGTGTGTGTCTGGGCAGGGCTATTTCTGTGGGATGCATGTCTGGTGGGGGCTCATGAAGGGTACTTGACTGTAGGTTCTGAATGGCTGTGATGACTCATGTTACTGTGGTGAAGGGATTCGGTTAAGTGTAAGGAAGTCTGAAGTATCACTAAATTCTGACATGACTAAACGGATGTATCAAGGGTGTCGTACAGGGGTGCTTGGGTCAAGGAGAGCCAGAGTGTCGTCTTTTATGATTCTTCTACCACCCAACAGTTTTTCTAAGAAGGGATTGTATCAGAACGGATAGGTCAGATACAGTACAGCTTTCTGCAGCACTTTCACCCTAATAGGAATAAATCGTTTTGCACTAAGTGAAACAGAATACTAAAGTTGATCAGACCACGAGAGGCTTAACATTACAAGCATATTAAGTAACCTTTGAGAGTACTGATAAGATGTATCTGAGGCGCTGAGTGGGTGTGTTGAGGCCGAGCAGAGCCAGGCGGTGGGAGTCATCCAGGGGTAGGTTGATGGCCGCCCAGTGTGACAAATCCTGGGGGTCTCGTGGCAGCTGGGGAGAGAAGGGGGGGGGGGGGAATTAATCTGAAAGTGTAGCTACTTTATTTACACTGAATGAGAACAGCAAAACCCAGTTCTCTACTATCTCTTGTGAGGTACAAGTGATTAAACTCCCATACTCCATTACATGTAAGGGTAGATGATAACCCGGTTCCCATTGTGGCATTATACAGTAGTCCTTCATTTATCCAATCGTGCAGTATCCAGACGTGTTCATTATCCGGATGCTGGACCCTGGCTCTATAAAACCATTATCCAAATTTACTTGCTATTATCCAGACGTAAAAGTCCCCAAGAACTTCGGCAGGCCAGCCGACATGTTCAAACATTTGGTATCGTGGCTGCTGGGCTCAAGCCATGAGGGGGAAGTAGGCTACAACCCACAACTAGAGCTAAAATATCCGTCCGCCCCCGTACTTAATGGTCAAAGTGACGTGCTCATCCAATTACACCCAGCGAACCTCCAGCACCCGTGTAATATGGCTGTAACCCACAAGTGGTGACAAAACATCCATGTGCATCCCCACCGAATGTCCACGGTCGAATGGCCACCGGGCTTAGTCTCTCCTAACTGTCACTGAGATTATAACAGACTGCAAGCCACAGTACATGTTCGGTGACAGCAACTGTCCGCCTCTCTACTGAACATTCCAAGTCGCCTGGTCATGTTGAGCTGAGCTTCCGCCTGGCCACTTGGCGTCTAACAGACTGCAAGCCAAAAGTAAATGTACAGTCCGCTTGTGACAGAAGGGTGAAAATCCTGCTCACGGCCTCACTTCTCCCCCTCTCCTATTCCTTCTCCATACCCTCCTAGTTCCTCCTTCACTCCCTCAGTCCCTACCCTCCTCCGTGGTGATAACACTGACTCATGAGTTCTCAAATTTTTTTGTGATTTATTTGACTACAATTGCCGTATCAAAATTTAGCAAAATCCACGAGAAAGCTCATGAAATTCTGCATCAAGACATACTTAACTCTTTGAAGGTGCTGGCAAAACATTGCACCTGGGTGGTGGGAATTTATATGAAGGTAAGTTTTACTCCTTAACACTTTATTCTCACTGCATTTCTGTACTTTTACTTATCAGTTTTGTGCATTTTTATTAGCTTATAGTATAAACACCAGCAAAGATGATGGTATACAATTTATAGCAATACAGTATAACTAATTTCCAGTGGCATCTTTCCTGTCACTTCTTATTGCTTTTCTTTCCTTTACAGGTGGCTTTGCATTGGGTGACAGGCCAGATGGTTTCCTGTGAGCCAGGAAACCGTTTACAATGCTGGGTGGTAACCACATAACCAAACCATATGTGCTCCCTACATGTCAACAAGTGGGTTGGTGAAGGGTTAGTGCCCCTCCCCGTAAAACATATAACTCAAAGTCAAATGGCCACCCCTTACGGTATTATAGCGTCTGGCAATAGATAGACAGTTATGCACTCACTTGATGTAGTGCTGCCTATTTCTTCCTTAGCCATTGTCTGTGCCTGCCCTCCTCTCTTTCTCCCATCTTTCCTGTCACTTCTTCTTACCTTTCTTTCCTTTACAGGTGGCTTTACATTGAGTGACAAGCCAAATGGTTTCCTGTAAGCCAAGAAACCATTTACAATGCTGGGTGGTAACCATAAAACCAAACCATACGTGCTCCCTACGTGTCAACAAGTGGGTTGGTGAAGGGTTAGTGCCCATCCCCGTAAAACAAATAACTCAAAGTCAAATGGCCACCCCTTACGGGATTATGGCGTCTGGCAAAAGATAGATATTTGGCCATGGACTTTTTTTTTTTTGAGCCCCAGGGGCAATCACTCATCACAGATAACTGAGTTTCAAACTGTCTTCAATTTTTTATGGATTTTTGTTGTTTACTGGTATGCATTGTTTACTTGAAGTTTAGCATAAATATGGATAATCCTATGTGTGTTTTGATGTCTCAATATGGCAGAATGACAGGAAAACAGTGCCAAAATTAGGAGGGGTACTGTACATACAGCACCGTATAGGTAAAGTGTTTTTTGGTTTTCAGTGTGTTTTTTTTTTTCATGGTTTTTGTTGTGTTTAGCATTACTTTGGATATTCCTATGTGCATTTTGATGTCTATATATGGCAGAATAACAGGAAAACATTGTCAAAATAAGGAGGGGTACTGTACACAGAGTAGTCTATAGTTAAGGTGTTTTTGGTTTTCAGTGTTTTTTCTACATAGATTTATTGATGTTTAGCATTACTTTGGATATTCCTACGTGTGTTGTGATGTTTATATATGGAAGAATGACTGGAAAACACTGCCAGAAAATAAGAAGGGGTACTGTACATACAGAAGTGTATAGTCTATCTACCTATTGCCAGATGCCTCAATCCCGTTCGGGGTGGCCACAAACAAATCGCCTCCGCGTCGCCCTGTCCCCCGCCATTTCACTGCCCTGCTCCCAACTCACACCCCCCTCTCTCATATACCTCTCCACCCCATCCCTCCATCTCATCCTCGGCCTCCCCCTCCCTCTTCCCCCCTCCAACTCACTCACATACACTCCCTTGGTCAGTCTTTCACCCTCCATCCTCTCCACATGGCCAAACCACCTCAAGTGTATTCCTCATAACGCTTCCTATCACATCCACATCCACACCACAACACTCCTTTATATCCTCATTTGTCAGCCTGTCTCTCCACGTGACTCCACAGGCTCCTCTTAAATAACTCATTTCCACTGCCCTCACTCTTGACTTCTGTCCTTCCAGCAACGTCCAAGCTTCACTACCATACATTAGAATCGGTATCACAATACTGTCATGTAGACAGATAGATAGAGAGTAACTTTTTCACTTCCATGCTCACCTCCCTGCTTCTTATCACTGCTTTCAAGGAACCAGCAACCTTTCTTCCTTGCTGTACCCTTTCAAGCACTTCACCCTTCAAACCTCCATCCTTACTCATCACACTACCCAAGTACTAAAACGTACTCACATTATACAATTCCTCACCATCCAATCTCGCTGTACATTCACTAACTTCACCTCTCTCAAAGACCATCACTTTACTCTTCCCTACATTCACCTTTAGATTCCGTTTCTTACACACTCTCCCAAACTTATCCACCAAGCCTTGCAGCTCTCCTTTGTCTTCACTCAACAACACAGTATCATCTGCAAACAACAGTACAGGGAGTTTCCAAACACTACCCTCTCTCACCAGGGCCACTCCAACATCCACTACCC
The DNA here is from genome assembly GCF_032717465.1 of Coenobita brevimanus. Lineage (NCBI taxonomy): Eukaryota > Metazoa > Arthropoda > Malacostraca > Decapoda > Coenobitidae > Coenobita > Coenobita brevimanus. Next base: position 44,488,002 of record NC_136979.1, read on the forward strand.
TACCTTGTACCTCTTTTATTACCCCACCCATGTACAGATTGAACAACCATGGAGACATGACACATCCCTTTTTCAACCCAACCTTCAAAGAGAAAAATTCACTCAGTTCACCATCCACATGCACTGCAGCCTTAGCACCATCATACATACTCTTCACAGCATTCAACAACTTCCCATCTACTCCATATATTCTTAATACTTTCCACAATCCCTGTCTATCCACCGTGTCATATGCTTTCTCCAAATCCATGACAGTCGCATACAACTTCTTTCCCTTCTCTAGAAACTTTTCCACTAAAGATCTAAGACTGAATATCTGATCTACACAACCTCTTCCCTTCCTAAAGCCTCCCTGTTATTCTCCAACAAATTCCTCTGTTCTTTCTCTAACTCTGTCAATAAGTATCCTACCATACACTTTTCCTATTATACAAAGAAGACAAACGCCCCTATGATTACCACACACTTATTTTTCTCCTTTTCCTTTGTACAAGGGAATAATTATACCTGACTTCCAATCCTCCGGGACTCTACCTTCCTCCCAGGCCAATCTACACATTTTCCACATCCATTCTACTACTATCTCTCCCCCATACTTCAGCATCTCACCACACACTCCATCAATTCCTGGGGCTTTCCCCAATTTAACTTTCTTCATTGCTTCCACAACTTCTATCCTACTGATTTCTTCCTGTCTTCTCACCTCCCTCCTTCTCCTAGCCATTCCCCAGCAACTTATACTTGCATTCCTTCCATCCTCTATGTTCAACAATTCCTTAAAGTGTTCTCTCCATCTGCTCACTTTTTCTCCCTTCTCCACTAGTAATCTACCATTTTTATCTTTCACTCCCGTTAACATCACTTCCACCCTGTCTTACTCGTTTCACCTCTTTCCAGAACAATTTCTTACAGTCCCTCCACATTACACTCAAGTTCCTTCCAAATTCCTCATCTGCTCTCCTCTTACTCTCTCTTACTAATCTTTTCAACTCTCTTTCTACATATAACTCTCTCTTCCGCCTCTCAACTTCTTCCATGCCTCTATTTCTCATCCATTCATTGTATGCTTTCTTCTTTTGTGCCACAGCCTGTCTCACCTCTTCATTCCATCACGCTGTTCCTTGCACACCCCTCCGTCTTCTCTTCATCCCACACACCACATCACATGCCGCACATATTTCTTCTGTAAATATCCTGCACACACCTTCCGCGTCCCCCATCTGCTCCAATTCATATTTGCCCAATCGTTCCTCCACTTCTCTCTTATACTCTGCCTTTATCTCATCCTCTTGTAACCTTTCCACTCTCCTTACAAATACTCCTTCTTCCCATCCTTCCCTTCTTCTATTTCTCCATTCTAACTGGACCTTGATTCTGGCCACCACCAAGTAGTGGTCAGAAAGTCCACTCCCCCATCCTCTATAAGCTCTTGCATCCTTTACACATTTTCGCATCCTTTCATACACATACACATAATCAATCATTGCCTTCCTTTCATTCAGGTCACCACCCACCCTTCTCATCACTCGCCATGTATACCTGTGGATCATTTTGTGCATGAAGAGGGTATTGGCTTTCACCAACCCCCTTCCAGCACAAATGTCCACTAACGCACTACCATTCTCATCTCTCTCAGCAGGCACACCCCACTCACCAATTATTCCATCCACCTTCACATTCCCTACTTTACCATTCATATCACCGATCAAAAACACTCTCTCATTCCTTCCAAGAAGTATATAGGTAGGGTGTTTTTTGGTTTTCAGTGTTTTTTCTGGATGGTTATCTTGGTGTTTGGCATTACTTTGGATATTTCTATGTGTGTTTTGATGTCTAAATATGCCTGAATGACCATAAAACACTGCCAAATTAAACACAGGTACTGTACAAATAGGTTAGGTATGGTATCGTATAGGCTAGAGGTTGGCTATAGTAAGGGAATAACGTTCATTATTCGGATGCTGCCACTACCCAGACATGCCTTTTGGCTCTATTATGTCCAGATGAAATGAGAGATTACTGTATTAATAAAATTCATTTCCAGTCATCGTTTGGAGAAAGAACCCTTAAGCAGGACAGGACTCTAACTGGGGCCTTTTAACATGATCTGGATATAAAAACTACCTGATGGCAAAAATGGTACCAGCCAATTTTTCATTACTCCTCAGGGGGTCTACAGGGTCTGAGACTATGATAACAGTACTGGCACCCAATGAAAACACAGACCTATGAGCTCATACCAGAAGGCCTCATAATTCTTTACAGTACCAGGTCACAGTGCCTTTCTTCATTGGTCACAAGGTATTTAAAAATAGAAGGAGTATATGGTATTTACCTTCAGATTATCCAGCTTGATCATTGTGCTCTTCTTGACTTCATTGACAACTCGCTGAGCCAGCAAGAGGTCATCATACTGGTTGTACACCCAGGACGGCCAGGGTGTCAGCCACGCATTACGACCCCTCACGCGCCAACTGTTTGCTGTACGCACACACGCTGGCCAGACACATACATGCTCTTATTTTATGGGGTATTGAAGATTTCCTAACAGCTTCTCTTCAGTAATTTATTTTTGCACATTTCACCTCATTTTCATGTGTGTAGGTTACTGATGCAAACTATGTACGTATTACAAATATAGAAGTAACATAAAAGAAGAGATGAAGGAGTAATAATATATCACTAAGAAAAAGAGGCACAGACGCCTGCTATGCCAATTGTAATATGATTCATTTTCTCCAATGACAGATGATATTTACTTTACTCTTCCCATCTTCAGATGATTTTATTTGAAAGGGAGCCAAAGATGCCAAATGAAATGACAACAGCAATCTTGGTACATTGTGATAACTCACCCAGGTGGCGTGCATGTGCTGTGTGTGTAGTGGCATCTTGGGGGTGGGGGAGGGTTAACTTATCCAAAGACTGAAGCCGCATCAGCTCAAATGGATTACCCATTCTGATTTCAGGTAAGATCTTTACTTTGGCCACAAGAAGTCTGAAAAATTTTCATCATTATCAATCTAAGCCAAATTACTGTGATTCTACGGGATGAGGAGATCTCAAAGCAAGATTCTGCTTTCTCTTCAAATACAAAAGCTAAGGCTGCATCCACACCAAACACTTGCTGGCATAGGCAGTTTGGTTCAGGAAGCTCTGCATCACTGTCATCCAAAGAAGTTCTCATCCACACCCATCTGTGTCCAGTGAAATCACTTTTATGGGTTACAGCAATGTATAACTCCCACGTGCAAGTATCTGGTGCGGATGTGGCCTAAAGGAGAAATAAAGCTCTAAGTAAAGTAAGTACAGTCACAAAAAGGGAACTAAATAAAGGACACTTATGAAGACAATTTACTGTATCGCATACTAACCCACTCGTCTCCCTGCTTGTGGACAGTATCCTAAACCTCTGCCTTCCCTTGGCCTTGATGGAGAGTGTTCCTGTTGAGTCATCCTCCTGATACTCATAGATCTCTGCTGTTGTCCCATACCTTGCCATCTCTGATGTTCCATCCTGAGACACTCTGTTCCAGTTAAAACAAGCTGAAGTAGCATTAAAATGATTAAATTTAAGGTAGTCCTCATGCATGTCAGGGATATGTACTAAAATATCAATACTTTTTCCATACGTCTGAAGCTGTAAATTATGGAAACTGACAAAATTTGAGACATCTGGGGCCACAAGGGCGACCACACCAAGAGTGAGATTTGAGATATTCCGCTTTAAATTTAATACTTCTGCACTACCCTATAATGTGTATGAAAAGTATGCATATATGGTATCATTTGTATGATCAAGGCAAATAATTCCCTGGGGGGAAAAAAAAAAAAAAAAAAAAAAAAAAAAAAAAGCTTGTTCATGCAAAGTTTCGAAATTCACTGCATATCAATCAAAAAATTTGCAACATGCAGAAAATATTGCGATATCACTATGCTCTTGCATACAAATGAATGGAACAAATGTACTGAACACACTGATACCAAAAAACTGGTCATAAGTAAATTTCCCCATTTTTGGCAAGTTTTAAAAATTTAGAACAAAGGAAAAACGCACCACATGACAACCTGTGCTTTTTTTTGGGGGGGTGGGGGAGTTATTAACCCAAGGCCTCCCACTGACGTATGGATACGTCACCATGTTTTGTCACGGTGACACCCGATGACATATCCATACGTTTTGCAATTGCGAGGTCCGTCATTTGCACATTTTTCAAGTTTCACGGGTGATTTTGGTAGTCATATGTGGGAGACCTTCCCCTACCCAATGCCAAGTGGAGATACTGCCTGGCCCCACCTAACCCCCTCTCCCCCCCAAACACCATTTTCTCGGCAACTCACATGTTTGTAGTAACCTGGCCAGTAATGACATGTCGCACCACGGTCTCTCCAATGACGAAATTCAAGGCAAAAGTGATTCCCGAGGTGGGGAACAAAGGAAGAAACAAGTCAGAGGAAGAAACAAGCAGAAGTGACGAAGGAGTAACGCCGTAAAGGAAGGTGCCATATGATGATGTGTTTGGTGGGTGAACAATGCTTATATCACCTATATTATTATGTGAAAACCAATATACTCTTGTACTACATATAAATTCATACCAAATAAATAGATATTTAGCTATTATGAGTGGTTTGGAATAGTTACCCCTCCCATAGAACACGTCTTCTCTGGAGCCTGGCCTGAATGAAAACATGGTACCAAGGTGAGGGTACTGTTACCTGTTTCAGCATTTCTAAACTCAACTAAGCACTTTCTCTCTGAATTTTTGATGTTTCTCATAAAAAGCAGAGGTTTTAGAAAAAAAAAAAAATTAGAAAATCTGCCGAGATTGGGGGGGGAGGTCATTATTGAAAAATTTGCCGAGATGCAGCGAGCTATTCATGATTAAAATCAATTACATAATGAACATATTTATATTAAAACCAAGGTTGTAAATAATTTCTCTGAGCTTTGGCAAATGTACCTTTGCGGTAGGTGGGAAGTTCACCATCCACTCACTCGATGTAGTGCTGCTCTTGGTTGTCTGCCCTTTTCTCTCCTCCTTCCTTCTTACCTTCCTTCCTCGTCTGTCTTTCTTTACTTCATTCTTTTCTCCTTCTGCCTACAGGCGTCTTTACACTCCCTCTTCTATCTTTCTTTCCTTCATTCTTTTCTCTTCCTTCTGCCTATAGGTGACTCTACCCTGACAAGCCAAATGGCCAGGTTTCCTGTACTCCAGGAAACCATTTACTATGCTGGGTGGTAACCATATAACCAAATTAGGGCACCTGATGGTTTAGTGGGTAATTACGATGCTCTAATTGGATTGAGCTGGTGAAGGTTTATATCCAAGAGATGGTTGGGATTTATTGCTCACGTAATGCCACTCAGGGATGAGTGAGGCTGATCACTCTCATCTTAAATGTTAGGACCATCTTGCCTAACCCCAGGCTCCTACGCTCCTCATGGGGCAACACAGGATTGGAAAAATATATATATATATATATCTCAGACCAAAAGCACTGTTATCTCAGCAAAGATTAACTTTATGACCAGAAAACCTTCAATGTTCATGCCAATGCAATAACATACTCAACCCTATCAGGTTCCTGGGCAGATTATGTCTGTGCTAGAGTCAGCCACTCTTGTGCTGACCAACTTCTTTGCGCCGCGATATTTTTCTTTGATTGCTCTTCTGTAAATACACTTTTCATGATAGAATGTTGGTTATGGTGCCGTTTTAAAGCTGAATAGCTGTTCTTTACCGTAGCATGTTCAAAAACAGATCCTTCCATCCATTATCCAATCCTACATTGCCCCATGAGGAGCATAGGAGCCCGGATCTAGGCAGTTGGTCCAGACGTTTAAGATGAGAGTGACCAACCTCACTCATCCCTCAGTGGCATTACGTTAGCAATAAACCCCAACCACCCCTTGCATTTAAACCTTCACCGGCTCAATCCGACTGAAGCACAATAACTACCCACTAAACCACCAGGCGTCAAAATTTGGTTATATGGTTACCACCCAGCATAGTAAATGGTTTCCTGGTGTACAGGAAACCATTTGGCTTGTCACTCAGTGTAGAGTCACCCACAGGCAGAAAGAAGAGGAAAGAATGAAGGAACGAGAGACAGAAGAGGGAGTGTAAAGTCACCCATAGGCAGAAAGATGAGGAAAGAATGAAGGAAAGAAAGACAGAACAAAGAAAATAAAAAGTCAAAATGATGAGCTGAAGTTAAGCAAAAACCAAAAAATTTATACCTTGTTGTAGAAAAATATTCATAAAAAAAAAAAATAAATAAATAAAGATATATAAATCTGGTTTAAACCAGGCAAAACTACAATAAATTACCGGTACTTTTACAATGATATACAGTAATCCCTGTAATATCCGGACGCCCATTTTCCGGACATCCCCAACAACCAGACATTTTCGTCCAGGGATCCAATATTCCCCAATTGGGCCAAAAACCGCAAAAAATTCTTTAAAAATCTGACGTTTTTCCCACCCGTAATTTGAAATTGCCGCGTGTCGCCGAACAGCTGTTACACGATGGTCCCTTCACCCCTTCCTTCCTCCCCCCTCCCCTGTCAGGGTTGCCATTTGGTATTTTTCATTACCGAAAGTGGGCCAATTTGGTAATGAAAAATTCGTTTGGTAATGAATCAGAATAATACAATACAAAATGGATTTTTCACATGTATGAGGATACACAGGATGGAGATGGTGGACTGTTTGCTCTCTCTTTAATTTGGTAGCCTATATAGCGTGATAATAATCAACATACTGTTAATTATAAGAAGAGTGATTACATGTATTTCCACTTGTGTATATAATTAGTGAAGAATAGATGCTAGCTTTACGAATTTGGCAATGAAAGTTAAAAATGGTAATGAAAATTGAGGAGTTTGGTAATGTGGCCGTTGCGATCTGGCAACTCTGTTACCCTGCCATCATCAACAGTCACAGCCTAACTCCGATCGAGAGCAGATGCTTATAGCAATGCAAGCCACAGGTGATCGTTTTTTGTGAATAAACAGTGAATAAACTGCAATACCTCACCACTAGAACACACGGGAATTTACAGTGTTGTGCAGTGTTACGAAATTAGAATTTAGAGTGCAAAGGATTAACTGTGGACTGCAAACTGGCAGTTCAAACCAGTCCTGGAGCCAGGGACTTGTTGTAAGTACCCAGAATTTTTAATATTGTATAAACTCACCCCTAAAACCTCATTTTATGGTTCGTTTGCATTTATTTAAGTCTTTTATGTCCCTTATTGGTGTGATTTGGGTCTTAAATATGTGCAATGCATGTCCAGAGGGAGTTGTATAGGTGTTTTCCTGAGTTAGGGTCCATAAGTAGTCCAGGAGGCTGGGGCCCAATATCCGGACAGGATCACTATCCGGACATGCCTTTGGCTCTATTACATCAGATATTGGAGGGATTACTGTATAATGGTTGTTTCTGCATTTTATTATGCAGTAAAGCAAATGAAAAAGATGCGCTATTTTTTGTTTTAATTATTCTTGGCTGCATATTTGCTTCACGATCTTTACTTTCTTGGTCAGTGTAAACACACTTTTCATTATACGATGCTGGTTGTGGTGTTATTTTGATGCCGAATAGCTGAACATTATAGCAGTATGTTCGAAAAAGGAAAACAAAGAAAATAAAAAGTCATAATGACAAGCTGAAGTTAGGTGAAAACCAAAAATTTTATACCCTGTTCTAGAAAAATATTCAGCCAAAAAAACTAATAAAGACAAATAAATCTGGTTTAAATCATGCAAAACCCACAGAGCATGCTCCTCATGGCGAAGCTTTGGACGTCAACGAGGATGGAGTTGACGAGTTTCGGCACAAGGTGAAGGGCTTGATCGACAGAGAGGGCCTAACTCTCGGTCAAGTCTACAACGCTGATGAAACTGGCTTATTCTATCGCTCTTTGCCTACGAACGCTGTAGCCGAGGAGAAGGAGAAGCGTGTACCTGGCCACAAGCTCTGCAAGCAACGGATATCTGCTTTGTTTTGTGTTGTGCCAATGCTAACGGCATGCACCGGCTCAAGCCCGTTATTGTTGGCCGTGCAAAGCAGCCTCGCTATCTTCGTGGGGTGATGGATGTCCTTCCTGTCGTCTGGTACCATTCTTTGAAGGCATGGTTCACAGCCCAGATCTTCAAAGACTGGTTCCACCGCCATTTTGTCAAGGAGGTCATCCATTACCAGACAGAGAAACTGGGAATCCCACGTGACCAGGTAAAGGCCGTCCTTCTCCTCGACAATGCACCTGCTCACCCGTGCGACAAGGAGTTGGTGGCTGAGAATGGGCGCATTAGGTGCATGTTTCTGCCACCTAATACTACTGCTCTCATCCAACCAATGGACCAAGGAGTGATCGTGGCAACAAAGAGGCTGTACCGACGGAAGTTCCTGGATGAGGTGATGGTTGTTCTCGAGGACGAGGACAAGTGCAGGGAGGGACAGGACACACGAGGCCAGCGGACTTTGGAAAACCTTCGCCGCTACAACATTAAGTCTGCCATCTACAACTGGGCCAGTGCATGGAAAGAAATCCCTGTCAAGACTCTAGAAAATGGTTGGTCTCGTCTGCTTCTCGGAACGGATGTGGAGCACGATTTCCCAGGTTTTGACATGGATGACTTCCATGCACGTCTACGTGTGCATGGGGACGATGTTGACGTGGACGAACTGCACGAGTGGTTGGATGATGACGAGGGCAATCCTGGGTATCAGACACTGTCTGATATTGAGATCGCAGCTTCAGTTGCAGGTGTCAGTACCCAGCTTGAAGATTCCGACAAGGACGGCGACGATGATGCAGACTCCTCTCAGCGTGACACTACTCCAGCCATCCCCAAGCTGAGCGCACTCCGGGAACACTTAGAGTTCGTTCTGGACTACCTGGAGCACCCGGACTATGACATGGAGATGGGGCCCTTGGGACTTGCGGAGGAAGTGTGCGCTTTCAGGCAGCACATCATTAATTGGCAAAATTGTTGTTCCTTGCGTCAATCAACCATTGACAGCTTTTTCAGGCCCGTGACCCCCGCTGTGCTCAGCCCTGGCTCCACTCCACTGCCTCCCCAAGACAGACCCTCATGCTCCAAGCCACAGTCCAGCACATAAGGCACGGTGGAGTCACCACTCGACGTGAGAGTGCGCCTCTCTTCAGAGTCGTCTGCAGTGGGTACGCCATCGCCACGACCCAGTGACGTACCCCTAAGTCACCTGCATGAGCTACTCTCAGACTCTGAAAGTGATTAGACGCCTAGAACTTCACTAGACCACACGGGAATTTACAGTGTTGTGCAGTGAAAAAAAAACAGTGCATAGTGTTAAGGAATTTGAGTTCTGAGTGAAAAGACAAAGATTTAACTGACTTTCAATGTAATGTAAATTAACTAGAGTGTGTTATGTTTAGAAAATGGTTTTATGAGTGCAAAGACTTTAAGTGCAGAGTGCAACACTTATTTCATTAAGGTACAATGGAGCGCAAGTAAGACAAGAGTGCGCAGTGTTAAGAGAATGGAACTCCGAGTGCAAATGACTAAGTTCAGTGCAAGACTTCATGAACAGTCTACTGCAATTGCTTCAGGAACTCCTTCTTACTGTCAGAGTCAGAGAGGAGGCAGGTTATTCATTGAGATGGCCCAGAATGTTTCATATTGTACTGCATTTTCCATACTTACCTCTAACACCTCAAATCACTCTTTTATGTCCCTTATTGGTGTGAACAGTGTCTTAGGTGCTATGCATGTGCAGTAGGGAGGTGTTTTTCTGAGTTAGGCTAGGTTAAGGTCCATAACTACCAGTCCAGGAGCCAGGGACTTGTTTTAAGTACCCAGAATGTTTAATATTGTATAAACTCACATCTAAAACCTCATTTTATGGTTCTTTTGCATTTATTTCAGTCTTTTATGTCCCTTATTAGTGTGATTTGGGTCTTAAATAGGTGCAAATCATGTCCAGAGGGAGTTGTATAGATGTCTTCCAAAGTTAGGCTGGGTTAGGGTCCATAAGTACAAGTCCAGGAGGCTGGGGCCCAATGTCCAGACAGGACCACTATCCGGACATGCCTTTGGCCCTATTACATCGGATAATGGAGGGATTACTGTATACACAGAGTGCTGGTACGAGACTTGTCCTACGTCGCTTCCTTCTCCCTCCCTCCTCCACCTCCTCCCTTTCTCCATTCCCTACCTCCCCTTCCATCTACTCATCCATGTCAATATCCCCCTCTCTAGGATCATCATTATCCTCTGAACCATTCCCACCATCAGAAATAGAAGATGAATGTGCAAGGGGAAATGATCGGCACACAGTGGAGGACTCACATGATCCACCCTCTTTGTCCGATGCATAAATATCGACATTCATCATGACGAGGTCCCTTTCCTCTGAGGAAGAGTCACTTTCTTCATTCACAACTAATGATAATGTCGTTCTTAGTTCTCTCCCTACTGCACTATCACTAAGACCTTTTTCTTTTCTGGCCTTTGGACTTCAAGGGTGTTGAAGTCGTCGGCTGCAGGAGCTCATCCGAGGATCCAGATACAGGAAAAACTTTTTGCGCGGGTCTATCCATTACGGAGGTCCGTAGGTACCTGAAGCGTGACTCAGATGTGTGCAGGAGTGTTGCCGTGAGTGTGGTGGAAATAATCTGCAAAATATTCAAACAATGCTGCGAAACACTACATCATGTATACATGCCACCCGGACGTCCCCAAACCATCATGTATATGACACCCAGACGTCATGGGTTAAAATGACAAATAAATTTATCACTGGAATCTCTGAGGTTGGATTTGAAATGATGCCAAAAAGCATCATCAGGAATCTCTAAAGGGTTAATAAATAATACAACAGTCGTTTCAATTAATTACATCTACCTTAAAATAATGCAGAGTAGGGCATCAATGCATGCGTGAAGTGGAGCAGTGATTAATACTTGTGTCGGACTTTGGGGGGCTCAAAACCGATATTAAATTCATTATTAACCATGTGCTCATGCTTGTCCCTAGACACCTTCTCTTCTGATTTCCCTCTACTGGCACGAAAGTCTAGGTAGAGGGTGTTCAAGGCACGAATGTTTAGTCCTGTTGGCAACAGCAACAACTTTTTTCCACTCATCACAGTGCCTCTGACATTTCTTATGCCCTTCTCCCTCACTCTCACTACCATTAGATGACATGTTGATGTAGTTTTTGGTGCAAAATGTGGGTAAAATAAACAGGGTCTTGAGGTTCCGCACTTAGATCATGGGGTTGGCGGGAAGACTGGTGTGAGTGTTAAAAAATGTGTAGCAGGATGCCTCTGATTGGCCGAGCCAGCTGATGTAAACATACACAAATGAATGCCACTGCACTATTGGCCCGCCCACTTGCCCTAGTGGACCCGAGTGATGGAGTTGGCACGCTGCTTTTCCAGTCAAAATCATGCAATTTTGAACCTTATTTTGAGGGGTTGTAAAGTCCAATTCTGCTTGGCATTTCAAAACACATGGTGCGTATGGATCTCAACAACTTGAACTGAGAAAAATCCTGTTTTCTGTTTTCTGGTGCGGTAGCCCTTATGGCCACAGATGCCTCAAATCAGCTTTATAGGTAGTCATGAGACCTTGATGGATAATTTTTGAGACTTACTGTAGTAGATTTAGCAGCAAAAATGGGCAAAACAGGTAACTTATAACACAACTGCGCTACATAACACTATACAATGTAAAATAATGAGAGGGGCAAGGACAGAAAGTAGGAGATGAAGTGAGAGGGAGGAGGGGGGGGGAAGAAGAATGAAGGAAATGGGGAGGGTAGTAAAGGAGAATGGAAGAAATGGGGGTAAAGGAGAATGAAGGTGGGGGTGGGGAGAAGAGAATGAAGATGGTGGCGGAATGAAAGGGAGAAGAGCTCATACTTAGAATGGACAATGCCAAAGGTGCGATCCCTAGCGATGACTGAGCGCAGCATTGAGACATGTAGTGGGTGAAATATGGTGAGAGGCAGTGTCTGAGACGGCACCAGCACCAGGTTTATCAGTGATGCATACTGCAGCAGTGGCAGGCTTACATAGTCATTTTCTTCCTGTACAGTTCTCCCTCGCAACTCCTCTGTCTCTCCCAAATACTGAAATGGTTGCATGAGTCAGCTAAGCCTTATTAATGATATAATACATTACAGTACTTTACTAAAACCACAAAATTCTGTACCTCACTTTAATCCATTTTAGCCATAGTATAATCACAACTCATAGGATCAGTCAACTTTATATAATCCTTTCAATATGATAATATATCTTCTATTTTAATCTTTTTACCTCCTGAAGACTATTACACTTTGGTGGATCATCTCTAGTGTCACAATTTAAAAAGTCTCCAGTAACCCCTTAAAAGCTGAATAAAATCACCTGACAGTTGTAGGAGGAAATTACAAAAAATATAAGAAAATATCAGTCTGAACTGGTTAAAATTATTATACCATACTGAACAAAACAATGCACTGAACTGAAAGAGGTTAATCAAAATATTCTTGCATACTGCAGTTATGGCACTACTCACGACATGTCTGGTGGGCAGGGTGGTGTCATATTGTTCAGTGGCCGCCTCTCCACCACTCTCGCTCCCCTCAGCACCTTCCGGCTCTTCCCCACTCTCATACTCTCCCCAGCTCTCATGTTCTACATGGAAGCACCAACATATTAAGACCTTGTATATTTATTTATTTATCATTCTGCAGTCCCTTTCAATTCTGTGATATATGCTGTAAGTAAATTTTGCTATCTATCTACTATATCTATCTATAGCGAGATGTCTAAATCCCATAAAGAGCTATCTCCGCATATTGTAATTATGGTATGTTCTGAAGAGACCATTTATACTGATAAGGTACAAAATGTCTCCATTAGCCTCAACACACCCTGATGTTTCTCCCTAAGGTTAGGTTGAATTCAATCATGTCAAGGTAGAAATACTCTAATAAAATATATGATCATCATCCAACTGAAGGGGTCAAGTTCAATGGCTGACCAGAAATCCCATCCCCTCCATTTCTTTTTACTCAGGAGGAAACAAAGCATTTGTAGTAGACAAGTCATACAGGACAACCCCAAACTGTTATATATACATACATATATATATATATATATATATACAGTAATCCCTCTAATATCCGAACGCCCAATATCCGAACATCCCCACTAACCGGACATAATCCTCCTGGGATCCAATATTCCCAAAATGGGCCAAAAACTGCAAAAAATTCGAAAAAAATCTGACTTTTTTCCCTCCCATAATTTGAAATTCCCGCCTGGCGCCAAACAGCTGTTACACCATGGTCCCTTCACCCCTTCCTTCCTCCCCCTCCCCTGTCAGGTTGCCATTTGGTATTTTTCATTACCAAGTGTGGGCCAATTTGGTAATGAAAAATTCGTTTGGTAATGCATTAGAATAATGCATTACCAAATGGATTTTTCACATGTATGAGGATACACAGGATGGAGATGGTGGATTGTTTGCTCTCTCTGATTAATCTGCTACCCTACATAGTGTGAAAATAATCAACATGGTGTTAGTTATAAGGAGAGTGATTACATGTATTTCCACTTGTATATATAATTAGTGAAGAATATATGCTAGCTTTACGAATTTGGTAATGAAAAGTTATATTTGACAATGAAAGTTGAGGAGATTGGTAATGTGGCTGTTGCGATCTGGCAACTCTGTTACCCCACCAACATCAACAGTCACAGCTTAACTTCGATGGAGAGCAGATACTCATAACAGTGCAAGCCACAGGTGCTTGTTTTTTGTGAATAAACAGTGAATAAACTGCAATACCTTGCCACTAGAACACACAGGAATTTACAGTGTTGTGCAGTGTTAAGAAATTAGAATTTAGAGTGCAGAGGATTAACTGTGGACTGCAAACTGGCGGTTCAAACCAGTCCAAGACCAAGGGACTTGTAAGTACCCAGAATGTTTAATATTGTATAAACTCACCTCTAAAACCTCATTTTATGGTTCTTTTGCATTTATTTCAGTCTTTTATGTCCCTTATTGGTGTGATTTGGGTCTTAAATAGGTGCTATGCATGTCCAGAGGGAGTTGTATAGGTGTTTTTCAGAGTTAGGGTCCATAAGTACTAGTCCATAAGCTGGGGCCCAATATCCGGACAGGACCACTATCCGGACCTGCCTATGGCTCTATTGATCCGGATATTGGAGGGGTTACTGTATATAGTAAAAGTCCCATTATTCGGCATCTATGGGACTGGGATAATGCCGAGATATTGGATTTGCCGAATAATCAAAAATCTATCCACTCAGTACCTTAAATATATTGGTGAACACTGTCATCACCACTTATGGTATTACAACTATGTTTGGAGAGAGCACTGTATACTGTACAATACTGCAATCAGTACAGTACTATACCTGAATCTGAAATATATACAGTAATCCCTCCAATATCCGACTTAATAGAGCCATAGGCAGGTCCGGATAGTGGTCCTGTCCGGATATTGGGCCGCAGCTTGTGGACTTGTACTTATGGACCATAACTCAGAGAAACACCTATACAACTCCCTCTGAACATGCATAGTACCTATTTAAGACCCAAATCACACCAATAAGGCACATAAAAGACTGAAATAAATGCAAACGAACCATAAAATGAGGGTTTTGAGGTAGGTTCATACAATATTCAACATTCTGGGTACTTACAAGTGCCTGGCTCCTGGACTGGTACTGTACTTATGGACCCTAACCTAGCCTAACTCAGAAAAACACCTTCCTACTGCACATGCATAGCTCCTAACACCCTATTCACACCAATAAAGGACATTAAAGAGAGAAATGAGGTGTTTGAGGTAAGTATAGTATGGAAAAAAGTACAGTATGAAACATTCTGCCTACCTACAGCAAGTCCATGGCCATCTCGATGAATAACCGCCTCCTCTCGGACTCTGACAGTAAGAAGGATTTCCTGAAGCACTTGCAGTGCACTGCTCATGAAGTCTTGCCCTGAACTTACCAATCGCACTCCGAGGTCCATTCTCTTCACAGTGCACACTCTTGTCTAACTTATGCTCCATCGTAACTTACTAAGTGTTGCACTCTGCACTTTAACTTTTCCCACTCTTCTAACCATTTTCTAAAGCAAAAACAAACAAGTCTATTTACGTTAAATGTTGTTTCAAAATTGTATTCTCACTCACAACTGTAAATCCTTAACACAACACACTGTTTTTTTCACTGCACAACACTGTAAATTCCCGTGTGGTCTAGTGGAGAAGTTCTTGCTGTTTAATCACTGTCAGAGTCCGAGAGTATCACTGCCAGGTGACCAAGGGATGCGTCGCTGGGTCGTGGTGATGGCGTACCCACTGCAGACGACTCTGAAGACAGACGCAAACTCACGTCGAGCGGTGACTCCACCGTGGCTGATGTGCTGGGCTGTGGCTCGGAGCATGAGGGCTTGTCTTGGGGAGGCAACGAAGTGGAGCCAGGGCTGGGAACAGCGGGGGTCACGGGCCTGAAAAAACTGTCAATGGTTGATTGACGCAAGGACCGACAATTCTGACGATTGATGATGTGCTGCCTGAAAGCACGCACTTCCTCCACAAATCCCAAGGGCCCCATCTCCCTGTCGCAGTCCGGGTGTTCCAGGTGTTCCAGGTAGTCGAGAACGAACTCTAGGTGTTCCCGGAGTGCGCTCAGCTTGGGGATGGCTGGAGTAGTGTCCTGCTGAGAGGAGTCCGCATCATTGTTGCCGTCCTCGTCGGAATCTTCAAGCTGGGTACTGACACCTGCAACTGAAGATGCGATCTTGATATCAGACAATGTCTGATACCCAGGATTGCCCTCGTCGTCATCCAACAACTCACGCACATCGTCCACATCAACATCGTCGCCATGCGTACGTAGCCGTGCATGGAAGTCATCCATGTCAAAACCTAGAAAATCGTACTCCACATCTGTTCCAAGAAGCAGACGAGACCAACCATTTTCTAGAGTCTTGACAGGGACTTCCTTCCATGCACTGGCCCAGTTGTAGATGGCAGACTTGATGTTGTAGCAGCGAAGGTTTTCCAAAGTCCACTGGCCTCGCGTGTCCCGTTCCTCCCTGCGCTCATCCTCGTCCTCGAGAACAACCATGACCTCGTCCAGGAACTTCCGGCAGTATCGGCGCTTTGTTGCCACGATCACTCCTTGGTCCATTGGTTGGATGAGAGCAGTCGTATTAGGTGGCAGAAACATGCACCTAATGCGCCCATTCTCAGCCACCAAGTCCTTGTCGCATGGGTGGGCAGGTGCATTGTCGAGGAGAAGGAGGGCCTTTACCTGGTCGCGTGGGATTCCCAGTGTCTTCATCTGGTAATTGATGACCTCCTTGACGAAGTGGTGGTGGAACCAGTCTTTGAAGATCTGGGCTGTAAACCATGCCTTCAAAGAATGGTACCAGATGACAGGAAGGACATCCATCACCCCACGAAGACACCGGGGCTGCTTTGCACGGCTAACAATAACGGGCTTAAGCCGGTGCATGCCGTTAATATTGGCACAACACAAAGCAGATATCCATTGCTTGGAGAGCTTGCGGCCAGGTACACGCTTCTCTGTCTCCTCGGCTAGAGTGTTCGTTGGCAAAGAGCGATAGAATAAACCAGTTTCGTCAGCATTGTAGACTTGACTGAGAGTCAGGCCCTCCCTGTCGATCAAGCCCTTCACCTTGTGCCGAAACTCGTCAACTCCATCCTCGTTAGCGTCCAAAGCATCGCCATGAGCTTTACGGTTGGTAAGGCCATTCCGTAACTTGAATGTGAAGAGCCAACCCTCGGATGCCTGAAGTCTAGGGCGTCGTGAAGCCTGGCGAACTTCTCAGCAGCAGCCTTCAGCTCCGTTCCACGTACCATCACACCACCAGCACGTTGCTGTCGATACCAAATCAACATGGAGTGGTCGATTTCAGCAAACTTGGGAGTAAACATCACCTTCCTCTCCACGTTGCGTTTGCTTCTCGACGAGAAGTCAGCCGTGTACTGCATGAGTTTGTCTCGGGATCTCTTGATATCGAACAAAGTAGATCGGGCTAGGTTGAACTCGCGGAGGATGCAGGAAGAAGACCACTCCGCATCTACTTTCTCCAATATCTCCCGTTTCTTCTCCAGAGTCAACACCACTCTCTTCCTCTTCTCAGGCGGCGGGGCCATCATCACACACACTAATAGGAGGCCCAAGAGCAGCAGGAGTGCCTGCAGCAGGTAAGGAACCACCACAAAAGCGAGCACATGGGCAGCCATGACGATGAGCGTGCGCTCGCGACGATAGACAGGCGGAAAGTGGGGATGATGAAGCGGAGCTCTATCGGACGTCGGAGGAATGATGCGCCACAACAAAGCTGTCCCATGCCGCGCGCCCCAAGTTCAAATTACGGGCGGGAATTCCCCCCCCCCGGACCATTTTGGGAATATTGGATCCTGGGACGATCATGTCTGGTTAGTGGGGATGTTCGGATATTGAGCGTTCGGATATTAGAGGGATTACTGTATATAAATTAGTGAACAATATACAAATGTAATGACACATTAAGCCTACATGTCAGATAACACTTCCTGGATGGCCAAAATGATACGGAATATTACCTACCAGCTCAGTACATCACTTGTACTGGTGAACTCATCACTACTTATATTATTATAAATATGTTTGGTGTGAGTACTGTATGCAATACTTTTTCCAAACACAAAATAAAATAGTCGGAAAATTGCATAAAATAAAGTGAAGGAATACGAATTGGTAAGGTCTTTCTGATGAAAGTTAAACGTACATTTAGCACTCATTCTTTTGTTCGTTTTTTTGTTTACATGTGAAAGGGAGAGTATTGATGCAAACAGTAACATATTCCATTAAACCCTTAATAACCTCCGGCATTGAACAACCCTTTACAGTATCGATGTCAGTGATGTCGAGTTAGTACGCTATGAAAAAACTGTGAACAATTATGGGAATGGGACGAAGGTCACTGGTATGTTTACATGACTCTGCGCTACGTTTCCAAGCAATCAGGGGGTCGGTTAATCTCAGATGTTTTTGCCCATTTGGTAAATGCACCGTAACTTTGTAATTTCTCCTGTGAATCATAGCGAATCATAGCATGGGCTTAGGAAGCTAAATAACACACTGTTAGGTGCGCCAGACGATTATCTTCACATCTTTAAGAAAATGGAAGAAATTTAATCCCTCTCTGAGTATGCTGAGTAAGTTTCTTCCATTCTTCTGAAATCAATTTATTTTTCTTAAAGATGTGAATATAATCATCTGGCTCGCCTAGCAATGTGTTATTTAGCTTCCTAAACCGATGCTATGATTCACTAGGAGTCACGGAAAAATGGATAAAGTTACAGTGCATTTGCCAAATGGGCGAAAACATCTGAGATTAACCGACCGCCTGACTCCTTGGGATCATAGCGTAGAGTCGTGTAAACATACCAGTGACCTTCGTTCCCTCCCCATAATTGTTCAGTTTTCTTTATAGCTCATACTATCTTGGCATCACTGACATCGGTACTGTAAAGGGTTGTTCAGTGCCGGAGGTTATTAAAGGGTTAATGGGATATATTAATGTTTGCATCAATACCCTCTCTTTCACATTAAACAAAAAAAACGAACAAAAGAATGAGCTTTAAATGTACGTTTAACTTTCATCAGAGACCTCAGAAATTCATATTCCTCCAGTTTATTTTTAAGTATTTTTCTGACTTTACGTTAGGTTAAGTTTGGTTAAATTATTAGGTACAGTTAAACTCGGTTAGGTTAGGTTTAGTTAAACAGGACAGTCCCTTCCACTATTATGCTGAGGAAAAAAAATACTAGAGTTGTCACAGCCATACAACTAAAAACAACAGGGAAACTGATATAACAAGCAACATTTATTTATGGGTAATGCATTACAGTATCAGTGGTTCATGGGCTACGCAATTACCAGTAAATGTCATTTTCAGGAAGGCCTCAAGAATGAAAGAATTTCAAGAATTAGCGAGGGGGCTTGGAACGTAACCCTCGCTAATTTGGTGGGGGTGGTTACTGTACTGTATGATACTATGCAATACTGTAATCAATACAGTACTATACAGGTAAGCCTTTAATTCACGCGAGGGTTACGTTCCCAGACCCTTCGTGTATGTGGTAAATTCGCGTATATGTTCTGCCCTCGTGTGCACATAATTACGCATGTCTACTACGTATATTACATCTGAATAATACAGTTTATGCACTACATACACCTTATAAACTAGCATAAAGTATGAAAAACAACAAAAATGTAAGAAATTTAACACTGAAACCTGACAAGCACAGGCATAGATGGAGACACTTCAGCAGTCTGGTGCAATAGCCCTCACTGCCTCCCATTTGCTACATTCTGCCTTCTTTATTGTCCAAACAGTTGACTCATTCACCCCAAACATACAGTTCCAAGCCAGTTCACAGGCGTAGGTGGAGACATTTCAGCACAGTCTGGTGCACTACCCCTCAATGCCTCCTGTATGCTACGTTCTGCCTTCTTTATTGTAAGAACAGTTGACTCACCCCAAACACACGGTTCCAAGACAATTCACCACAAAGTCAATTCACCATCAAAACATGGACGATTTCCTGTCATTCTATAAATATACTTATTATTGATTAATTAATACTTTAATAACTAATTTTCTGGGGGATTTTATAACCCATATAAGTAAAAAACTAGTGTACTGTACTTGCTAAATAAACTGGTATGTAAATAAATGACGGGGAAACGTCCTGATGGAGAATTGTCCCGACATTCCTCCCTTAAGTTTGTCCAACACTTTAACTTTCTCTGTCAGCAACATCACTTTACTAGTCCGTTTTGGTGTGTTACCACATGCATCACTAGCACTATGCTTAGGCCCCATGTTGGCAGACAAGGCAAGCAATCACTGGAAGGCAGAAAAATAAGCTACAAAATAACAATTCGCGAGTCACGCATGGTTCGACCGTCAGATTCAAACTGACCGTGTGGTGTGTGGTAGACCGACCTCCCACACACACACACACACACACACACACACACATATATATGCACCCGAGCAGCAGGAATGCATTTTTATATATTATTTATTTCTCTTGTATATTAAAATTATTTATTTGAATACTATAATTTTATGTTTTCATTATTGTACGAAAAATTCATAGATAACAGAAATCGCGTGAAAAAAGTTCGCATGAATTAAGGGCTTACCTGTACCTGAATCTGAAAAAATATAGAAATTAGTGAACATACAGAAGCGTAATGAAACATTAGGCCTACAAGTCACAGATAACACTTCCTGGACTGCCGAGATGATTCCGGACATCTGCCAAACAATCAATGATTTTCGTAAATGGGACTATTTCTCAAAACTGCCGAAATATCGGATCTACCGAATAATCAGCTGCCGAATAATAGAACTTTTATTGTATATATATATATATATATATATATATATATATATATATATATATGTACATATATATATATATATATACATATCTATCTATATATATATATATATATATATATATATATATATATATATATATGTATATATATATATATATATATATATATATATATATATATATATATATATATATGTATATGTACATATATATATATATATATATACATATCTATCTATCTATATATCTATATATATATATATATATATATGTTTATACATATATATATATATATATATATATATATACTGTATATATGTTTATACATATATATATATATATATATATATATATATATATAAATATTAGCACGGGCCGAACAGGGTGGTACTCCTGAGGGGAATCGGTATGCTGGTGATAGGGAGAGCTGGAGCTCCTGTTTCACTAGCCATCTAACCATCCCCCTTTGCTGACTTTTTCAGTGTGACAATAACATGGAGAGTAGACCAGCATACTCTCCCAAACATTTCCTCTAACTATCCTATGCATTACACCACATGCACTTTACATTTCACACAACATATCCCACTGCATTACAGTGGCTGGCGGCAGCAAGGACATGCAGCCAGAAAACTTTGCCCCCGCTACCTAGTGGCGGACTTCAGGGGGGAGGAGGCGTGACGGGGGTTCCGCCGGCAAAGATCGTGGGTCCAGGGTGAGATGGGGCTCAGGCCTGTACTAGAGGGTACAGGGCATTGTGGTTCCCAGGCTGCTGCTTCTGTCCAACAGAGAGGGGCCCTAACCTGGGAGTAGCGCCCCAGGAGGCTGCCCTATCAGTGGGTGTATAATGGCGGGATAGTTGCAGTGCCAAGGAGCGCTTGGAGGGTGTCCCTGCCGATGTCCTGGCAGGGTGCCCCGAGGCCACTACCAGAGCCACTGGTAAGCTGGTGGGCTAGGGGTCCCAGATCCATTGCCTGGACCTGGGACTGTACAGTGAGTGGGGACTGTGGTATGTCTATCCCCCTTTATAATACTGAATATGACAAAACACAAGAAAAAGTTTCAAAGCAAGCCTGAGGACAGTAAATCACCCAGGGGGATGAGGGTGGGTTCATGGAATGTGGGAAGTTTGAGAAGAAGAGTGGGGGAAGTTGTTGAGGCATCCAGTAGGGTGGATGTGGCGTGTTTGCAGGAAGTCCGGTACAGGGGTGGATCAGCCAGAAATATTGTTGGGAAGGACTGTTGCTATGAGTTGTTCTGGCAAGGGGGGACAGACGGATATGGAGGTGTTGATGTGATGGTTGCGGAGAAATGGGTGGAATATGTAATGAAAGTTGCGAGAGTAAGCGATAGGATATTGGTAGTGAAAATTCTGTTCGGTAGAAGGATAGCTGCGATTATATTGGCATATGCTCCACAGGCAGGATTGGATGAAGCAGAGAAAGATAGATTTTGGGATGATTTAATACATGTAGGGAGTGCTATGCGGGATGATTAGATAGTGGTTTTGGGAGGGGACTTAAATGGTCATGTAGGTGAAGCAGCACAAGGTTATGAAGGAGTGCATGGGGGATGTGCACATGGTATAAGGAATGCAGAAGGGGAAAGGATACTCGAGTTTGGGGAGGCAACGGACATGATTGTGTGCAACACATATTTTAGGAAAAGAGACAGTAGGTTAATTACGTATGAGCCTGGGGGACAGAGCAGTCAGATAGATTATTTTCTGGTTAGGAGGGCCGATAGGAGGTTAGTGAGGGATGTTAAAGTTATAGGAAGTGAGGAGTGTGTGCAGCAGCACAAACTACTGATTTGTGATACAGTGCTTAAAGAACGAGTGATGAAAAAGAGAACTTATGTACCTAGGAGGAAAATATGGAAGCTGAAAAACCAAGTAGTAAGGGATGCCTTCTATAGCGAGTTGAGGAGAGTGGTGGCTGAACAGGGAGCTGTAGACAAAGGTGTTAATGAACAGTACAGAGCCCTCAAGAACAATCTCTTGAGAGTTACTGATGTAACATGCGGTTGGACAAGAGGACCACCAAGACATAAAGTAACTTGGTGGTGGGATGAGGGTGTAGAAGCTACAGTTAAGGAGAAAAGAAGGCTTTTCCGGGAATGGAAGAAGGGTGGTAGCAAAGAGGAATATTTGGCTGCCAAGCGTAGGGCTAGAAGAGAGGTATACAGGGCAAAGTCTGAGTCACAGAGACTTTTACTTGATAACCTAAATCATGGGGAAAGGAAAAATATGATATTTAGGGTGGCAGGTCAAGTGAAGAGGGATAATCGGGATATTATAGGTGAGCAGTGTGTGAAGATTGATGATGGAAGGGTAGTGGTGAACAGTGAGGATATTAAAGATGCATGGAGAGAGCATTATAACCGGTTGTTGAATGAGCAGTTTGACTGGGACAGAGAAGGTTTGGAGCCAGCAGATCCAGTGTTTGGCCCTTGGCCTTTGAGTGATGCTGCTCCAGTGAGTGAGGCAATAGGCAGGATGAAGGTTGGGAAGGCAGCAGGTGTGTCTGGGTTGACTGCTGAAATGTTGAAGGCCTCAGGCGATATAGGGGAGTTTAGTCACTGACCTGATAAATAGGATTATTTATGAGTGTGTTGTCCCAGATGACTGACTGAAGAGTGTAATTGTAAATGTGTGTAAAGGGAAGGGTGATGTCCTGGAAACAGGAAATTATAGAGGTATAAAGCTTTTAGATCAGATAATGAAGGTAATGGAGAGAGTTTTAGAAGGTACGATTAGTGAAAGAGTGAATATTGATGAGATGCAGTTTGGGTTTATGCCAGGTAGGGGGACCACTGATGCCATATTCATTGTTCGACAGCTTCAGAAAAAATATATTGGTAGGAGAAGGGATCTTTATTTTGTTTTTGTTGATTTGGAAAAGGCCTTTGACAGAGTCCCTAGAGAGGTGGTAAAGTGGGCAATGAGAAAGCTTGGCTTGGAGGAGTGGCTGGTTAAGGTGGTTATGGCTATGTACTGTATGTGGTTGCTCACACCTAGGTAAGAGTGAATGGAGATTTGAGTGATGGGTTTTCCGTGAATGTTGGTGTGCATCAGGGGTCAGTTTTGAGTCCCATGTTGTTTATCATGGTACTTGAAGCCCTTTCACGTGACTTCAGAAACGGACTCCCGTGGGAGTTGTTGTATGCTGATGATTTGGTGTTGATTGCAAAGAATGAAAGGGAGGCAGAGGAAAGGTTTAGGAAGTGGAGAGATAGTATGGGGCACAAGGGTTAAGGGTAAATGCAGATAAAACAAAAGTGATGATATCTAGGGTTGGTGGCGGTACTGTCAAAGACGAGGGAGAGTGGTTGTGTGCAGTAATTCCATCTTGTGCGGTGTTTGTGATAAATGGGTGCATAAGAGATGTAGTGGTATCAGAGGTAAACTGCGAGATAATGTTGATTTTATGTGTACGGCGTGTCGGGGTGAGCAGGTAGAGATTGTCAGACGTGAAAGAATTGAACTTGCTGGTGAATCTCTTGAGTGTGTGGAAGAGTTTTGTTATTTGGGGGACATGTTGTGTGCTGGAGGTGGCGCTGGAGCTAGCTCTGTGGCTAGGGTGAGAAGTGGTTGGAAGAAGGTCAGGGAGCTTCAGCCTCTCCTGACATTGAGAGGACTCTCCCTACGTGCTAAGGGGTCTTTGTATGCAGCATGTGTTAGGAGTGTATTGCTGTATGGTAGTGAGACCTGGGCACTAAAGAAGGAGGATATTTGCCGGCTCAGACGTACAAAAATGACAATGATTAGGTGGATGTGTAGTGCGTCCCTGCGTCCAAGGTCTGGGGGGGCTGGGTTCACGATGGAAGAGTTGAGAGGTAGGATGGGACCGGAGTGTATTGGTGTTGTGATGAGGAGAGGTAGATTGAGATGCTTTGGACACAAGGAGAGGATGAGGGATGATAATTGGGTGAATAAGGTGAGAAGTGTTAATATTGGGGGTGGGGTCACGAGGGGTAGGTCGAGAAAGACATCGGACGAGGTCATTAAGTGTGACCCCAGGGTTAAGGGACTGAACAGTGAGGCTGCAATGGATCGTGCAGCATGGAGAGCCGCCATTAGGTGACCAAGGCCGACGCATGCAAGCATGTTGGAGCCATTAAAAACGAAACAAAACGATATACAGTATACTGTATATATATGTATACAGCTACCGCAAATTGACTTAGGACCTCCCCCCACAAGGTATTAAAAAACACAGAAATCATAGTATCTCACAATGTTTATTCATGAAATGCCATTCATTAACATGAAATCATGTTTCCCTTGTTTTTCAGGACCATTTGGATGCGTTTTGGCATGGAATCGCTTAGATCCCTAAAGTAATCTAAGGACATTTCTTTGCACCAAAAATTTGTCAGTTCAATCTTGAGGTTGTCCAGATTGGGTGTCTTCTTCTCTGACATGATCTTCTTCATCACTGCCCACCAGTTTTCTATCGGATTTAGATCCGGACTGTTGCCAGGCCAGTTGAGGACCTCAATCAGATTATCCTGAAGCCATTTTGTCACATTTCTTGACTTGTGCATGAAAAAGTCGCACCCATGAATAGCAAAAAAGTTAAACAAATGATCTTTCAGAACTTGAAAGCACCAGCCACCATTCATCATCAAGTTATCAGAAAGAGAGTAGAGGCCTCCCCTTCCCATTTCACCTGAGAAACACCCCCATACTGTTACCGATTGTGGGTGCTTAACAGTTGGCACCATGTAAGCAGTGCCATATCGACTATGGGAGGCAGGGCGACGAACCTTGGCAGAACACACCTGGAACACTTGAAATGTGCTTTCATTGGAAAACATAACTTTTCTCCACTCATCTGATGTCCAGTGTGCATACTTCTTGGCAAAAAAATGTGCTGCTTCTTCATGCAGTCAGTGAGAAGCGGATTCTTGACTGCGGTAAGGCTTGGCAAACCCAGCTCCTTCTGCAAGCGGTGTTGGATAGTTTGAACTGAGACGTCTTGTAACAGCTGGGGATGCATTCTCTTCAATTCTGATGCTGTCAGTCGAGGATTTTTTATTATTTCCCTCTTCAGAAGGGTATCTGTACATCTGGAAGTCATCCTCTTTCCACCGCCATGCTTGTGCTTTGGTATGACATCAGGTGGCAGGCCGCGCACTGCAGCAAGAATCTTCATGACGGTTGACTTTATGTATCCAGTACATTCACAAATCGTATTGATAGGGACATCATCCTGCCTCCATGCAATGATTCGGACTCTCTCATCCCTTGAGGAGTACTTTCCAGGCATGCCAACTTGACTCTAGGAAAATAACAAGGCAAAAGTAATGCATACAAAAAAAAGAGGGAGGTGCAAGCTCGGAGCGACGGGAACATATACTCCCAATCCTGCGTCTGGGCAAGTATTGATGTGCTGAGTGTTTCACCACCTCCTGCCAATGCCCGAGGAGTTGCCAGTTACTTCTTGACCAAAAAATTCACTTGCTAGAGATACACATACAAAGAAATGGCAGACAACTCTCCCACAGCAATTCTGTGTGTAGGTCCTAGGTCAATTTGCAGTGGGTGGGTGTGTGTATGTACAGTACATCCCCCTAATACGTGCCCATATGGGCAGCAGAGGACGTTGTGTACTAGGAATTCGCGTACTGTGAATACATAAACTAATGGGAAAAATTACATATGGGCAGCACCTCCCTTCATGGGCAACCCTTGACACGCATTTCAGACATAAGTACTGTACTATACAGGGAAACAATCTAAGACGTATTACCTAAGATAAAGTAAACCTACAAGATTATGGCTTTACTAGGTAAATCATTGGTCGTAGGTGGTGGCAACCATCATCCACTCCCTTGATGTTGTGCTGCCTACTTCTTCCTTAGCCTTTATCATTCTTTTTCTGTGCCTGACCTCCTCTCTTCCTATATCTCTCATCTTTCCAGTCACTTCTTATTGCTCTTCTTTCCTTTACAGGTGGCTTTACATTGAGTGACATGCCAAATGGTTTCCTGGAAGCCAAGAAACTATTTACAACGCTGGGTGGTAACCATATAACCAACCCATATGTGCTCCCAACGTGTCAACAAGTGGGTTAGTGGAGGGTTAGTGCCCCTCCACGTAAAACCATATATATATATATATATATATATATATATATATATATACAGTATACATATATATATATATATATAGTGTGTGTGTAGAGAGAAAGAGAGAGAGAGAGATACAGTATATATATATATATATATATATATATATATATTGTGTGTGTGTAGAGAGAAAGAGAGAAAGAGATACAGTATATATATATATATATATATATGTACAGTACCCTCGCATCCAACGCGGTAATATTGTCATGCATGGGTCATGTGTTGGACCAAAAACGTGTTGGACTAACAACAGAGCTTATGGGGAAAAATGAATTATGTCAGCAACCCTGGGAAAAGTCACCCTAAATACCTACCATATACCTATACATACACTGGTACTATTGTAATTATAATAAATGGTACTGTGCTATGAATGATATCTAACCTTTTAGGATAGTGTTGGTGGGCTTGCTGGGAATGGAAGGTGGTATCCAAGGCTGTAGGTAGTCCTACTGGGTCCCCGGAGGATGGCTGCTGGCGTCACTAGCGGGTAATGGTTGTTGCTCCTCCTCAACCTCCCTCATAAATCCTTCGAAATCACACTCAGAATCACTATCTTCGTCCACAGCCATGGAAGGTCCTGCTTCTGCCTCTCCTAGCACTCTGTAATCCTCGGCAAACGGCATGCTTCTCACACTGTTGCCAAAGCCCCGTCTCGTGACTGTGGAAAGTGATCGCTGTCGCTGACTCGGTAGAGAATAAGGAGAAGCAACTTTGTTTATAAACTGGTACACACGCCGATGAGAAGGGTTTCAAAACGATTGATATTTATTCTAAAATATTAATATGTATTCAGTGTCAGGCTAAATGTTCAATGCTGTATTACGATACATTCTCTGTCGAGTTGCCTGGGTTTTGGTCACACTGTTTTGCCCGTCGTATCCTCGGCAGGAATCCATCCAAATGAATTCCAAATGCCCGTGGTATCGTCGGCAATATTACCACGTTACCATTCCGATTTACCATCGTATCCTCGGCAAACCTGATATGAAGTGCCGTGTGATAGCCTTTAGCTGCCAGGATCTTGTCTTGGTTTTTTATTATAGCCCTCATGCTGGCTTCATTCATGTCGTAGGCCTTGGCAATGTCAACTTTCTTCTCCCCTTTCTTCTTCCTCTCGATGCTTTCTAGGTTGGTGGCCTGAGGGAGGTGCCGACGCTTCTTGGGGTTCTCAGAAGGCTTCCTAAGCATCGTAAGCAGGGTAAAATGCAGTAACAAGGGCAGAAAATGCAGCAAGAAAAAAGCACCTTCCAATGCAATTATGCGACTGAGTGGCGCTGTGGCGGGAGAAATTTAAATAAAACATCACGTGACACCAGAAGCGTTTTTAATTGGGCGGCATCACGATCACGTCACGATAGCGGACAGGGAAGGCTACTTGATCAGAAATTTTCATTGGCTATCATCATCATGGGAATGTCCAGTATGACCGTGTTGGACCGGGGGTGATCGTGCTAGAGTGAACTCTGCGGATTTTGCCCACTTCTCAGAGCTCTGTGCGTGTTATGCTAACACACTCGTGTTGTAGTAATTAAATCGTATTAAATAATACTAATTAATTGCTCTCTGTGCTGGACCCGAATCGTGCTGGAATAATGCGTGTTGGATGCGAGGGTACTGTGTATATATATATATATATATATATATATATACATATCTATATGGGTTGAAACAGGGATGTGTCATGTCTCCAAGGTTGTTCAATCTGTACATGGATGGGGTAATAAAAGAGGTACAAGGTAGGGTAGTGGATGTTGGAGTGGCCCTGGTGGGAGAGGATAGTGTTTGGAAACTCCCTGCACTGTTGTTGGCAGATGATACTGTGTTGTTGAATGAAGACGAAGGGGAGCTGCAAGGCTTGGTGGATGAGTTTGGGAGAGCGTGTAAGAAACGGAATCTAAAGGTGAATGTAGGGAACAGTAAAGTGATGGTCTTAGAGAGAAGTGAAGTCAGTGAATGTATAGCGAGGTTGGATGGTAAGGAATTGGAAAATGTGAGTACGTTTAAGTACTTGGGTAGTGTGATGAGTAAGGATGGAGGTTTGGAGGGTGAAGTGCTTGAAAGGGTACAGCAGGGAAGAAATGTTGCTGGTTCCTTGAAAGCAGTGATAAGAAACAGGGAAGTGAGCATGGAAGTGAAAAAGTTACTACATGACAGTATTGTGATACCACCCCTGACATATGGAAGTGAAGCTTGGACGTTGTTGGAAGGACACAAGTCAAGAGTGAGAGCAGTGGAAATGAGTTACCTAACCCGCGCCGTCCCGGCGACGTGAATTAACGTCCGCACATGATGTGCACTCATGTCCCGGCGATGTGAATTAACACGGCAACATTGCAAGGTCCCTAATTTGCATAATTTTCAATTTTCGTGAGTGATTTCGCGAGTGATTTTTGGCATGTATACACGGGACACCTTCTATTCCTCTACAAGATGCCAAGCAGGGACAATGCCTTACACCGCATAACCTCCCCCCCCCCTGCACGCCATTGTCTCGGCAATTCACCTGTTACCAGTGACCTGGCCAATAAAGACTTTCAGGGCCAGAGTGATTCCCCAATCGATGACAATGTGGAGGACAAAGTTTACATTGCATCAGAGGAAGAAATAGTCAGAAATGATGATCAGGTAATGTGGGAAAAAAAAGGTCATGAATGGTGATGAGTTAGTGAGTGAAACAATGCTTATAATGCCTATATTACTGTTTGAAAACCAATATACTCTTGTACTACATATAAATTCGTACCAAGTAAATAAATAAATACTGTTTATGAGTGGATAAAATAGTTACCCGCCCATAGAACTCGTTTTCTTTGGTGCCAGCCTGTTAGAAAACCCACTCAGGTAAGGAAGTACTTGTACCTAAATCGAGTATTTTAAACCTCTGGTGAGCGATTTCTCTATGAATTTTCGATGTTTCTCACCAAAAGCGGATGTTTGAGCCAAAAAAAAAAAAAGGTCCAAAAATGTCGGGACTGGGGCGTACCACTGCCCAGAAAACGTCGGGATGGGGCGGGTTAAGAGGAGCCTGTGGAGCCACATGGAGAGACAGGCTGATGAATGAGGATATAAAGGAGCGTTGTGGTGTGGATGTGGATGTGATAGGAAGCATTAGGAAGAACACACTGAGGTGGTTTGGCCATGTGGAGAGGATGGAGGGTGAAAGACTGACGAAGAGAGTGTATGTGAGTGAGGTGGAGAGGGGAAGAGGAAGGGGGAGGCCGAGGATGAGATGGAGGGATGGGGTGGAGAGGTATATTAGAAAGGGGGGTGTGAGTTGGGAGCAGGGCAGTGAAATGGCGGGGGACAGGGCAACATGAAGGCGGTTTGTTTGTGGCCACCCCAAAACGGGATTGAGGCGTTTGGCAATAGATAGATAGATAGATTTATATTTTATATATTTGAACTGTATGTGTTTGAAATATGCCCTTTAGTACATCTCAAGGGCTAAAAAAAAGAGGACTTTGAGGGAGCAGTGCCACCCATATGCTATTTTTTCCATAAGATATGTTGTTCACAGTGAACGAATTTACTTTGAACTTAATAATTACACATCTGCTTCCATAACAACCACTACCCTAACGCAACATAATATTAATGTACAGTATATGCAATAACAGATGATGTAACATAACATGTTAATGTAGATGGTTTATCAGATGATGTACATCATGAAATACAGCAGCAGCATACATTAAACTCAAAGAGGGTACTGGTAGGTGGCCTGTAGTCCTAACGGACCAGGGATCAAATCCCCGCTGGGGCAGGAAACAGTTTAAGGATTTGAATTTCATTAAATCAGGCTTTACTGATCTACCAGGAGACCCGCCGACATGTCGTAAAAATACCTCCGCTAATACCAATACACCAGTCCTGTATGAGACAGCCCTAGCATGTATTCAATATGGACGGTGGGTGTTAGCGCCGAAGTGGTGACATGTAGGGGTGTATGGTATGTAGGAGGACTGCTGGGCCTTGATAGCAGGCTGTGAAGCCTATGCCCAGAGTCGAATACATAAAAAAAGAAAAAAAAACACCTTTCAAAAATCAACTAAAATTTTTATCTGCCTTTCAACTGATTCAGTGACTTTGGAAAGAGGTACATTTTTGTGTAAGAAGAGATCTAACAATAAAAAAGGAGAAAATGATTACAAATGAGACAAGTTAGTTTTGTTAGGTTAGCACAAATAAGGTTGGGTTGTTACAAAAATTTTGGTTAGGTCTGGACAAATAGGCACTAAATATGGGTAATTCCATACAAAAATGGCATTCAAAGATGGCGTCCGTCTGTCTCTGCACATTAGAAGATAGTGTCTCTATCTTCAGTACCATTAGGTACCAGTATTGTAAACAAACATCACTTTTTAAACACTTCACCATATGAGAAATAAGCATCAAAAGTTGAAAATGCCATCAGAAAATACTCAAATAATCCTACAAAGAGCTAAAAAAAAAAAAAAAAAAAAAAAGGGCAAAATAATGTAGGCTTATGTCTCCCTAAGGATTACCCTGAAAAGATATAGGTGACACTAAACTGGCAATACAGTAATACCCTTGACTGCGTCATGACAAAGTGTTTGCAGTGTAAGTCTCCCCACGATTCTGTAAGCAAATGTCAAAAAAATATACATTTTAAATATCATGCCAGAATATGCACAAATACTTTACACTGACCCATGAATGATAGTGCCAAGCACTGACACTTCCTTCATAACTGCATAATCTCTCTCACGGAGTTCTGTTTGCTTGAGTTTCTCAAACTGCTCATGCTCTCATTTCTGCTAAACCTTCTCAATCAACTCATTAGAAATTATTTTACAGCACGATCTGGTCCCCTGCAGATAAGCAATTTCGTCCATCGACTTTCAAGCAATTTTTACCACCTACTGTACCGTATATATAGTATATATATATATATATATATATATATATATATATATATATATATATAATCTAACCTAACGAACTATACAATGATTCATCCACATCAGCACCCACTGAAGAAAAACAGGAACAATGAAAATCAAATATCGCCAACTGAAGGACGGGGCTATTGCGTTCAATTTTTAAGCTCGCTGGCCTCATTATCCTTCGCAGCTACAAGAATAATGGCAGCTGCCCTTCTCACCCTGATCCTCCAGCAACTCGTACATCCTCTCCGCCACCACCAAAGCAGCACCTTCCTCATCGTCGCCAGAGTCGTCCTCCTCCATTACGTCCTCGGCCTGAGCTTCTCTCTGATCAGCGTTGTCACCCGCGTTGTCCTCCTCCATAGCTGCCTCCTCCTCCTCTTCCGCATCTCTGTCCTGTCTGTCTGCCATATTTCGTCTCGGTTAGGCCATACACCGCCCGCAGAAAGTAATCAGCAATCCCCTACTGCCAACTCCTTCGTCCAAATCGCTTCAACTCACTTTAGACCTGCATCGTAGTCAAGTTGTAGCACCCATGGCGTAGTTGCCTATTTTGGAAATACTTTGAGTCATATCCAAAGTAAAGTTGGTCACCAAGCCTCGTATGTAACCCTAAAATTGTTTGTGCACTGAGGAATATTATCTTAGGTTCAGTTTAGCACTGCTTGGGGAGAGAGCTATGAAAGGGATTGAACGAAAAACAAGACACTTCCTAGTTATGCGAATCGCTCCCCCACCCCCGTTTTGTGTGTGTCACATTATTTTCCTTTTTATACTTTATATCTGAGTTGACATACTTTCTCCCCCTACAGTCTCATCCAAATAATAATAAAATTATGTTCAGCGTACTAGAGAGCCCTTTACCAGCGCCAGAAAGTGAAAACTTTAACCTGATTTATTAAGACCAGAGTTTGACCTACCCTGGAACTTTGACTTTTGACCTGTTTAAAAAAAAAAAAAATACAGTAGAACTAAAATGCAGTATAATGTCACAGAGGGCAACCCAACACCTCCAGAAGCCCACCGAGGAGCATATACAGCGTGCCTGGACTCCGGGCGACAAGGACATAAGTCCGCCCGAGCCGCGCGCCCCTATGACCCGGAGCTCGCCCCGCCACCACCATAGCAGGAATACGAGACTACCTTCCAGGCGAGCCGACCACCAACAACTACGGGGTGGAGCTGTTACTCCAGCTCCAGTCAGCACCCCTGAGATGGCCGGTAGCCGCTCAACCCTCCTACAGGAGACGGCCTGCAGCCGCTCTGGAGACAAACACGAGACGGCCTGTAGCCGCTCCTGCCTTTGTCAGGAGATGGCCAGAAGCCACTCTGAAGGTGTCCCTAACGAGACGGCCTGTAGTCGCTCGACCTCCTACAGGAGACGGCTTGCAGCCGCTCTGGAGACAAACAGGAGACAGCCTGTAGCCGCTCCTGCCTTCGTCAGGAGATGGCCGGTAGCCGCTCTGAAGGTGCCCCTCAAGAGACGACCTGTAGCTACTCGACCCTCATACAGGAGACAGCCTGCAGCTGCTCTGGAGGCAAACAGGAGATGGCCTGTAGCCGCTCCCGCCTTCATCAGGAGACGGCTGGTAGCCGCTCTGAAGGTGCCCCTCGAGAGATGGCCTGTAGCCGCTTGACCCTCCTACAGGAGATGGCCTGCAGCAGCTCTGGAGGGAACCAGGAGATGGCCAGTAGCCGCTCCCACCTTCATCAGGAGACGGCCTGTAGCCACTCTGAAGGTGCCCCTGAGTCGGCCTGTAGCCGCTCCCTCCCCCAGGCCACAGCCAGTAGCTGGGCCTTAGTAACAGTCGGTAGCTGCACCCCCAGAAGGCCACGGCCAGTAGCCGGGCCCTATAGCAGGAGACGGCTGGTAGCTGCTCCTCCATAAGGTGCTGACTCCTGCCCACCAACCTATGACCCGGAGGGAGCCCCCAGTCTGGAGAAGTACTGGAGAGGCCCCTTGACTACCACCGGGCTCTTCTTCCTGCTTCCAGATCATGAGAGGACTCACCTGATGGGCCCCAACGTAGGCAGACGCTGCAGCCCCCTCCTGACGGCATCCCCAAACACTGGGGACTGCAGCCCTTGGGACCTCCAGATCACCCTCAGTACCTCCAGGCAGGACCTCCCTTCACCCAGACACCGGAGATCTTCGTCCTCTGTCAGGCACCTGAGCAAGAAGTTCAGGCAGCTATTTGGCCCCAGCCCCAAGGGAAAGACTCGTGCCCCAAGCCCCGAAAGCGCTGGACCCTTCGCCACCAGCAGCCCCGGATGAGAGAGGATGCCCCTACGCGTGATCCCGTGGCTCCTGAACACGGAGGACCCCGGTGGAACCCAGCCCCATCAGTATTGAGGCTGAGTCACCTCCCCCGCCCCTTGTACCTGACCGCCATGACACCCAGACCCGAAAGGAGTGACAGTGAAAGAACAGTGTCTGTGACACAGTGAAGTAAAGGCAGAACAGTGAATTAACAGTATAAAGGAAATCAGTGAGAAAAGCATCAGTGACATTATAAAAGAGTGGTGGAATAAGCAAGGTAACAGTGAGACAGTGAACACAGCAAGGCAGTGAAATACGGGTCTATCACAGTGAATACGCTACCAAATAATAACGCCACACCACACTAAGATCATACACAGGCCCCAGTATTAAAGTAATAATTACCCATAGTGAAACAGTACCACCAATATATAAAACTTGGACTTCCTGCAGTAATAGTGCATAACCCCTCTGCCCTAAGTGCTATTCACCTTACCCGACCTTGACCTGAGTAGTATCTTGCACGTTACTAACAACTCATCTCTAGGCCTAAGAATTATAATTGTCCAGTATATCTGTATTTGTGACATCTACCCGTTCCACTGCAGAATTTAGTAATACACATGTAAGGTTGTTGCCTTGGGTTTTTTGTGTCCTGCCCCTCTCGTATTTGTCTAAGCTCCAGTCTAGAAAGAGAACCCAGCTACACACTAGGCGTTAGAGGGACGGGAAGCTGACCCTGAAACACCTAGCATTACAAGAACTACATGAGCTGTCCCTCTACCCTTCCATCAAGTTTGTATAATGCCGGGAATAATCTTGGAGGGCATTACAACTCCGGGAATAATCACTGAGGGCATCATGACACCCCCAGGAAGAGCTTAAGGAGGGGCGGACAGACCACGGCCTGACTCCGGGCGACAGGGACATACATCCGCCCGGGCCACGCGCCCCTATGACCCGGAACTCGCCCGCCACCACCATAGCAGGAAACGAAGATTACCTTGTAGGCTAGCTGACCCTCGACAGGATCAGGATGGAGCTATTATTCTAGCTCCAGTCAGCACCCCAGCAATGGCCAGTAGCCGCACCCTTTTTGAGACGGCCTGCAGCTGCTCACCCTTCCTTCAGGAGACGGCCAGTAGTCGCTCCCGCCTTCGTCAGGAGACAGCCGGTAGCCGCTCCGAAGGTGCTCTTGAGACAACCAGTAGCCACTCACCCCTCCTTCAGGAGACGGCCAGTTGCCACTCCCGCCTTCGTCAGGAGATGGCTGGTAGCCGCTCCGAAGGTGCCCTTGAGGCAGCCAGTAGCCGCTCATCCCTCCTTCAGGAGACGGCCAGTAGCAGCTCCCACCTTTGTCAGGAGATGGCCGGTAGCCGCTCCGAAGGTGCCCTTGAGATGGCCAGTAGCTGCTCACTTCTCCCTCAGGAGACGGCCGGTAACCGCTCTCACCTTCATCAGGAGATGGCCGGTAGCCGCTCCAAATGTGCCCCTGAGACGGCCAGTAGCCACTCCCCCACACGGGCCATGGCCAGTAGCCGGGCCCCTAAAAGGCTACAGCCAGCAGCCAGGCCCTACGGCAGGGGATGGCCAGCAGCCGCTCCTCCATCAGGTGCTGCCACACCCCCACGACGTGACATCCTCCAGGAGGAGAGTCTCAGTCCCAAGGACCTGTGGAGAGGCCCTGTGCTATTCCCAGGGTTGTATTCCGCCCAGCTGGCTCCAGAGGGACCCAACCTGATTGATGGACTCTGACGACGACCGATGCTGCAGCTCACTCCTGACGGCGTCCCCGACGGCAGGAGGCCGCCCGCAGGACCGCCAGTCAAGTCCTCTCCCTACCCCGATGCACACGACGCTTGTCCTTCGTCAGGCGCCTAAGAGCGCACTTCAGGAGGCTGTTTGGCCCAAGCCCTGAGGGCTGCACTCCAACTCCCAGCCCTGACAGTACAGGGCTCTTCACCGCCCCTAGCCCCGGATGAGAGAGGACGCCCCTACCAGTGATTCCGTGGCCGCTGGATACAGAGGCCACAGGCGGGACTCAGCCCCCATCAGGAGTCGTGCTGTGAGTCTCCCGCCGCCCCACTAACCACGCCACCACCCCACCGACAGTGAGTGACAGTGAATAGTGCAGTGACAGTGTAATAGTGACTAGAATATCGGGCAGCTAATATCCAAGAGAACATAAGTCCAAGGCCTAGTAATGTGTGGTAATTACGATCCGGGCAAACAGTGACATAGTGAGAGTAAGAAGAGAGATCTAATAAGAGTGCAGTGATTTCAGTAACTATCAGACTCTGCCTTTATAATGTAATTCCTCTGCACTGCAAGACCAGTGAAATACTTGCCCAGCCTAAATACAGTTTCTATTTCCCTCCAAGAGAGTGATCTATTCCCCTGCCCAAAATACTACGAACACTATTTATTGTGCGATTCACCTGCTATCCTGAACTATTGATTAAATAGTACCCTGTGTGATACTACGATACTATAGTACATGACTTATAATTACCCAGATTCCTGTTGTTGTGACATCTACCTGTTCCACATATAGAATTAGTCAGTACACGTGTCGGCCTAAAGTTGTTCCCTTGAGTTTTTGTGTCCTGCCTCTCTCTTGTTTGTCAAAGCTCCGGTCTAGAAAGAGAACCCAGTTGCACACTAGGCGTTCAACGGACGGGAAGCTGACTCTTAAACAGCATAACAGTTTGGATAAAATCGGATAAAAACCGTTTGTTTTTCGTCACCGCGCGTGCCCGCGATATTTGAGAAGCGGGATTAGCTTGTTCGGTAGTACTCCAAGTGTTATGCAGCGTGTTCTGAGTCCCGACTTCTCGGGTACAGACACGGTACAGCCTGTTTTTTTTTCTGTTTTTTTTTTTTTCCTTTTCCCCCGACCGGGTCAGTACTAGCAAGGAAGGAAAACACAAACACCACTGGTCAAATGGCACACTTATATATTATCAAAAGACAAGCACACATCGCTCTATGAGCAAAACTGAGAAACTTACAGTACTTAGAATAAGGTTTACAACAATCACTTTCCACCTAGTTCAGCAAGTCTGGTCTATACACGGAAATACACTTTCCTGAAGTAGGGTTATGTCCACACAGTGTCACAGACAATATGTACATCATATTCACACATACGGACAGCTTAATACAGCATACCCGTTCCGACAGGCGCGTGACATAGATGACAACATTATTCAAGCCCTTAAGCCTAGATATTCGCGTGACATAGACGGGGCCCTAGCTAGAACCAGGGCCCATATTTATACAATATATCCGCGTGATATGGACGATGCCCTAGCTAATTTTAGGCTATGTGCTCGTCACACAGAACGAGAGTATATGATGTCTCACAATTCATCGGGGAGGGGGGGTGGGGCATTAGTGAGTCTAGGGAGGGTATGTTCATATGGGGGACGGGGACTGGGGGTCTGGGGAAGAGAAGGAGAGCACCTGGGGAGGGTCACACTGATGCATGTTGTCCTGTGGGGGGGGGGCGACACTGGGGGGAGGGTTGTCACTGTCTGGGAACCGACCCGGGCGGGGGTGCCGACCATTCTGCGCTCAAGATTTCAGGTGGTAGAGTTGGTTATGACACACTGGGGGGGGGGGAGGGAATAACACCGCGGCTGCCGGGTGGGGGAGAGGGGGGAGGGAGAGTAAAGCACTGGGGAGGGTTGTACAACACTGGAGAGACACACTGCAGATATGGGGAGGAGTCACAGGAGGTAGTTCACTGGTGGAGGGGTCCAACAGCACTGGGGGAGCGTATAATCATAGTGTCTGGTACTCACGATTCGTACGCAGGGAAGGGAACGACCCACGGGGCAGGAGGGCCTGCGCCGGGGGCTCCAGATGACGGCCAGGCGTGGGAGGTGGGCCGTCCGGCAAGTAGTACAGGGGAGGGTGGTCCTTGCGATTGCCACTAGTCCTGGAGGAGTGGGCGGATGGTGTGTTGGACAACTCCTTAGCCACGACAGCCCAGCAGGAGGCAGGGCTCTCAGGGCTAGAGCCGAAGAGGGCCAGAAGACACGCTGCTCGGTGCTGGCCCTTAATCGTCGTCGGGGTCCTTGGGGAGGACCTGGGGAGGCCCGGGCTTAGGGTCGGCTGGGAGGAGGGCGGTGCCCTTGCTGGGCTGCCGTCCCGTCTGGCAGGGGCGGCCGTCAGGGAGGAACGGCGGCCACCTACACTGGGGAAAGTCCGGCCACCGCAG
The DNA here is from genome assembly GCF_032717465.1 of Coenobita brevimanus. NCBI lineage: Eukaryota > Metazoa > Arthropoda > Malacostraca > Decapoda > Coenobitidae > Coenobita > Coenobita brevimanus. The sequence goes on from NC_136979.1 coordinate 44,525,994, forward strand.
CGAGCATCTGTGGAGGCCCGGTGCAGCTCTTCTCCCTGGGGAGTGGGGCTGGCGGAAGTTTCCATTGGGCCTTGTGTAGAGGTAAGGTTATGGGGGACGTGTTGGGCTTGTGGGGGGTAGGAGTGGGCTGTCCTTGTGGTATAGGTGAGACTAGGGGTGATGATGTGGTGAAGTATCTGGCCGGCGGCCGCGAGAGGCGGCCGGATCGGGTGATGGTGGTGGTGAGGGTGGGTGTGGGTGGTGAGGGAAGTGCGACCTTGTGGTGTGGTGGCGGAGGATGCTGAGGTGGTCAGGGTGTTTGGTGGTGTGGCAGGGGTGGTGGTTAGGGGGTGGGCGGATGGTTTGGGGCGGGCTATGGAGTATGGTGCGGGTGTAGAGGTGGCCGCGGGTGGTGTGCAGTGCTGGAAACGTGGTGGGGTGGCCAGGGGTGGGCTAGGGGTCCCGGGGCCAGCTGGCTGGGCTTGCATTGGAGGTGTAGTGGTGGGGTCTGAGGTGTAAGGTGTAGTGGGGGGGTTGACCGGAAGGGAGGGAGTGGGGGAGGATGGTAGGGAGGAGGAGGGTGTGAAGTAGCAGATGTATGAGTCTGACGGGGAGTCTGGAGCAGCAGAAGGTGGTGAGGTGGTGTGGTGGGTGGGGGTAGGGGGGTGGTGTCATGGGGAGATGTTTATTGGAAATGGGCGTACGTGACAATTACGGTAAGTGCGTGGTGTGTTGTGGTAACTGATGGTGACTTGGTAGGGGCTGGGCACGTGGGTGATGGTGTATGGTCCCACTAACTGGGATGAGACTTTGCTGGGTGTTGGTAGTTTAGCCACTACTACTGAATCACCCAGTTTGTATGGGTTGTAGGGGACGACGTCTGGTTGTAGGTCCTGATGCTTCTGCAAGTGGTGCAGTTGCCTCTTGAGGTGGTGAAGGAGGTTGGACGTACGGGACGTGGAAGGGGGCTGTAGGTGCTGTCCCCGTGGTAGGAGGTGGGGGACCTCCCTGAATACCCGTTCTTGAGGTGAGATGCTGTCTTCTCGTGGGCAGGAATTCATCCCCCACTGCACAATCTTGACGTGGGCAGGCCAGTCCTCATTCTCTGTCTCTTCTATTCACGCCCACACCTGGTTGAGGAGGATGCGATGGCTCCTTTCACATATTCTGTTCCACTGGGGCCAGTAGGGAGAGGAGTGCAAGATGCAGTAACCGAAGATAGTGGCGAGTTCTTGCCATATTGTGCTGATGAAGTCGGGGACGTTGTCTGAGTTCAGGGCTTGGGGTATGCCAAAGTAACGGAAGATGTGGTGGACGAGGGCATCGGCCATGGCGACAGAGTGGTTTTCCTTGGCCGGGAGGGCAATGAGGAATTTCGAGTATGTGTCCAGGAAGGTGATGATATATTTGTAGCCGGCTTTAGGGAGTAGAGAGCCCACTACATCCACGGACAACATTTGCCATGGCTTGTGGGCAGTGATGCTTCCCGACGGACCAGGCGTGCTGGTGATGTCCTTGCCTAGCACACAGGCTCGGCAGGCCTGGGTGAATTGCTTGGCCAGGTTGGAGGGGCCGGGCGTCCAATAGGCATCGTTGAATACTTGTAAAGGTTTCTTAGTGCCAGGATGAATCCCGTTGTTTGAGTGGAGGTGGGTCATTGTGTCGAGGGTGGTTTTGGGGTCGAGCACTATATGTCCCGACTGGGTGAGCAGGTGATTGCCTTGTTGGTGGAGCTTGGAGAATACCCGTGGTGGTATCCAGTGGGGGCGATCCTTATAGCACCACTGTTGTAAAAGGGTGGGTTTAACTTGGACGGAGTTAATCGACAGTCAGGATAAGGCGCCGGCGTTGGTGTGTAGCTTGCCAGGGCGATAGGATATCTTGTAGTTAAACTCCTCAAGGGTTTCCCTCCATCTGATGAGTTGGGCGTTGTGGGTACTGGACTGACGTAACCATTGCAGCAATTGATGATCGATGATGATGGTAACCTGTGTACCTGAGAGGTAGGCTCGAAAATGCTCCAGTGCCCATACAGTGTCTAGGCGTTCTCGTTTGTTGGAGGCGTAATTTCTCTTGGCTTGGTTGGGGGTGCGGCTGGTGCATGTGATGATGTGCTCCCACCCTTCTTGCACCTGGGCGAGGACAGCGCCGAGTGCTGCAGGGACTCATATGTATATAGGAGGAATGGCAGGGTGTAGTCGGGGAATGCGACAATCGGGGCAGTAATGAGCTTGGTTTTTAGGTCGTGCAATGTCATTCTCTGCTCATCGGTTGAGGTGAAAGGCTCGCCCTTTTTGGTCAAGTCATGGAGGGGCTTAGTGATGTTTGCAAATCCTTTCACAAAGCACCGGTAGAAAGAGGTGAGCCCTAGGAAGGACATCTCGGGGTAGGGGGAGATTTGCAATGGCACGCAGCTTGTCGGAGTCAAGTGATATTCCTTCCTTTGAGATAATGTGTCCCAGGAAGGAGATGGTTCGGGCAGCCAGGACGCATTTTGATGGTCTGAGTTTGAGGCCAGCCTGGTGGATGCGCAGGAAGACCTTTTTAAGGCACTGGAGATGGTCGGCCCATGTCTGGCTGAAAATAATTACATCGTATAGGTATGCCAAGCAGATTTCCCAGGTAAGGCCACTGAGGAGCGGCTCCATTATTCTGGAAAACATAGCAGGGGCGTTACAGAGTCCGAATGGTAGGACGCTGAATAGTGTTTTCCGTTGCTGGTGGAGAAGGCTGTTTTCTCCCTGTCCTTGTGGTGTACGGGAACTTCCCAATATCCCGATTGGAGGTCCAAGGTGGAGAACCAGGATGCTCCATACAGAAAGTCAAGGTGTCAGGACTGTAAAATATCTTAATACATTATAACCAGCAACATACATAATATAGTCTAGAGCAATGGTTCTTAACCTTTTTTGAGTCACGGACCCCTTCGAGAACCTGGTGAAAGCTATGAACCCCTTCCCTAAAGAAATGCACGTAAGCTCATAAACACAGCATTTTGCATGCAATGAATATATTTTATTGAAAACTACCTCACGCAGTGTATGAAATACACAAAGTATTAAACGGTCTTTACAAGAAATTATGTTTCTCACTCTTTTTCATGCAAAAACCTAATGGCCACTCGATGAAAAAATGAAATACATCCAACTTCTGCAATTTAAACAAAACAAAACTTTAATTCTGCTCTAAAATTCATTTCAACGAGAGGGTTGTTGTTGTTTGGCTAGAATATGAAGATGAAATTGTGGAGTGGTCCTTGACAAGGCAACACGCATGTCATCGCTGACATCCAGTTGATTTCGACTTTTCGTTTTGATAGAAACAAGCTCTGAAAAAACTGACTCACAAAGGTATGTAGTAGCAGACAGAATCAGAGCACCTATAGCTCGCTTTGCCAAATGAGGGTAGGCTTATGTCAACGATCACCAGAATTCTTCAAGACTTTTTTTTTTTTTCAGCTAATGATGCCAAATGGCATCACGCAATATCGCTAAATTGTTCTCAATTTTTCTGATCTTCACGGACCCCCTGAAGCCCATCCATGGACACCTTGGGGGTCCATGGACCCCAGGTTAAGAACCCTTAGTCTAGAGGTTAGGTCAATGTCAAATCTAGGGGCCAAAGGAAGTGACGTAAGCACCTCTCCAGAATGTCTCTCACCAGCACAATAGCCCACAAACAGCGCCTCGTGACCATACACACACAGGCTTCTAGAACATTTCAAAAACAGTATAGACCACGTGACACGACCCCTGCTAAACGAGAACGTAGGAATCAGAGTTCAGAAGGAGGCTGGCGATCGTAGCGAGAGAGTGGCAGAGAGAAACAGAGCAAGACAGGGAGGTAGCTAGCGGGACTCTATACTTCACTCATGTGTGAGAGACTTTGTTAATATTTCCAAGACAAATAAAAATAGTCCCATACTAATCTTTACCTCTCCTGTCATTGCATGTCAAAAGGAACGAATATTATCTACTTACAAAACTACTCACGTATAACAACCGCATGTCCACGAGTCTAATATATGTAAAACTGATCTATAAAACTTCACTACAAGCACATACGAAGTTTCTACAAGAAAGGGAGTCGTCTATCCTGGGGAGGGGGGGTGGCATCCTTGGTGGTCACATTGTTCAGTCGTCTGTAATCCACACAGAAACGCATGGTGCTGTCTTTCATTTTGACCAGAATGACGGGGGAGGACCACGGGCTGGTGGAAGGTGATATGACACCGGCATCGAGCATTTCCTGGACCAGCCGGTCTTCCTCAGCTCGTTGTTTGTTTGTTTTCCGCCGTGATAATTGATGAATTGGTGGGCCTTTGGGATGGATTTCGCGTGTCAGGTACGTGATGTGGCTGATATCGGCAGGTCCTGACGGAAGAGGTCTTGGAAGTCCAGGAGGAGGCGGTGGAGGCTGTCTGCTTGGTGAGGTGAGAGGTGTTCAGGTAGTGGGGGTAGAACAGCTGGGGGAGAATGGGGGGGCACAAGGCTCGGCTTCTTCCCTTTAGGCGAAGTGAGGGAAGTGATTGGAATATTTGCGATTCGTTCTGTCTCGATGTGGGGGCAGAGGAAGATGGGGGACAGTAGGCAGGCTGAGAGGGTTCCGGGCAGCAGGTTGGGGGGAGGGGAACAGGACGGAGGCTCCGGTGGGCCTGTTCCATTGTAGCCAGGCCTCGTGCTGGGGGGGAATTGTTAGGGTGGAGGCAATAGTTGCTGGAAAGGTGGGATGTGGGGGGTTGGTGGGGGGTTGGGGTGGGGTGGAGGATGCAGGAGGGGTGTAGGGTGAGAAGGGGGGGAGGGAGGGGGTGCGTGCACTTGCAGAGTGATTGGGGGAGGGGGTCCGATGGCTTCTGGAATTGGAGGCATTTTTTGTGACAATCGATCCTTGTACGTAGCTTCTGCTGGATGTCGAGTCCCAAATAGCCATCATATGCTTGGCAGGTCAAGTAAAAAATGATGAACTTGTGTTGGGCAGAGACTTGCTGGTGGGTGTCGGCGTGCAGGGCCCGGGTTTCCCCACGTATGGGCAGGGGTCCATCCACCGCATCTACAAGGTGAGCTGAGGTAGGAAAAAGTGGGCCGAATGCCGATTTGTGATGGGAGTAAAAATTGCTGTAGAGCCAAGATCTGGCTGCTCCCGTATCGACTAACAGCCTCACCTTCACTCCATTCAGTCTCATCTTGTCGTAGACTGGGGGGCTGTATTTCTGTGAGGTGGCCCCTGCCACCGCACCGTGGGGAGACGCAGGGGCAGGCCTAAAAATACAGCTACTGCAGGATTTTGTATTCCGCCGACTCTACATCCCTGGGATCAGCGCATTCAGCCGGTGAGGTGTCGTCCTCGGTGCTCTTGTTATCCAGGGAGGAAACCTTTCGGCGCCCCTGGGTACAGTGTCCTGCCCCGCCCGGCATTCAACTGCTCTCAAATGTCATGGAGGGGACATCTGTGGCTGCAGGCGGAGAATTCCAACGGATTGATGGAAATGAAGTTCGTGTTTTCCTTCAGGGTGGGGTGCCTGCTGGTGGAGTGTGCCCTGGGTAAGTTGAGTGTTGATGGAGAGCTTGTATGGGCTGGGGTGCCCATGGTTTATGGTGAGGTGCTGTCTTTTGAGCGGGGAATTTACTCAAGGCGCCGATGTGTTGTGGGGTGGAGCGGGTGGCTAGGAGACGTCGTACCAGCTGGATGTCTCGATCTAGGTCCCCTGTCTGGTTGTGTATTGTCAATTGTTCTCTGGTGACACTGGGGAGGATCCTTAGGAGTGTGCAAAATGTGTGTTGCTCCCGGGTTGCTGCATCAGTTTCCGGGTATGTGGTGGTGATGAGCCACCTAGCCTGGATAAGTGTATCATCCAGGTTGCCGTTGTAGGTTAGAGTGTCGAGCTGTGACAATGCTACGACTTTTCCCAGAGATGGCGTGATGGCCTGGGTCACTATTTGGGCGATGGTGCAATACTGGCCACCCTTTGCTCAGATGAGGCAAAGTAACTGCTATCTTCTGTCTGTCAACTTCAAACCCTATATCCAGGAGTGGTTTGACCATGGACAGGTATGTGCTAATACCACATTGCTTGGGGTCGAATTTGAGTAATTGCACGTGAGGTTTGGTCGCCATTTTGTTAATTTCCCTATTTTGCTCTTCCCTGTATTTTGATCGGGTCAAGAACCACCGCTGGCCACCAGTGTTATGTTAGGTGTTTTTAGGTCGACTCCTCGCCCTAAGAACACTAGCTACTGAGCCAGGGTTCTCTTTTGAGACCAGAACTAGAATACACTATGAGAGGAACAGGGCATAACAACTCTGGTCAAACAACCTTACACGTATATTATCTTAAATTCACAAACCACTAGATACAATGTAGATACAATAAAGACACAATACACTGTCTGGGTACAAAGTCAGTCTCGGGACAGGAGGGTTTCTACAGGGCTGCTGAAGTCCTGGGATCCTACAGGTGTCGGCCGGGTGTGGGAGGGGTCCCGTCAAGTGTGTCTTCCCTTAGAGGGCGCAGGACTGCTCTCGGGGTCTGCGTCGTCTTAAGTGGGTTGTTGGGCGGCGTGGAGAGGGGCCCTTCTTTAGTGGGGCCTCGGTGGGGCATTCGGTCCCTAGGACTGGGACCAAATAGGGATAATAGGTGCGCTTGTCCGCGCCCACCCTGGAGAGAGGGTCGTTGTCCTTTGGGGCTGGGGAGGTCATGCCCTGGGGTCTGAGGGGCACCTCTGGGAGTACGAGGACTGCAGTCTCCCTTGGGTCGGGTCGCCGTCAGGTGTGGGCTGTGGCGTTCTCTCCTCTGGGAGTCTGACAGCGGGTGGTCTCACCTGGGTGCCAGCTGGACTACTCTCACTCCCATGGTCACGATGGGGCCTTGCCAGACCTTCTCCAGACAGGGTAGTTCCTCCTGGGGGCTACCTCTCTGAGGAGAATAGGAGGGATGTCCCACTCACCTGCAGGAAGGGTGGGCTAAGCAAGGGACGTCCTCCGAAGGGGAAGTCACAGGGGGCGAGAGACGAGTAGTGTCTGGTCTCTCCCTGGTGCAGCTGGTGGCTGTTGTCAAGGTCCCGAGGGCAAAAAGGGTAGGGTGGCGAGTGGCCGTCCCTCTCCTGTCAGTGTGAATAATGGCCGTCACTGGGGCCCGACTTCCTGGAAGGACTGAGGGCAAGGTGTGGCTAGTGGCCGTCACCGAGGTCCTGTGAGGGAAGGCGAGGCTAGTGGCCATCGTCTGTCCTCCGGCGCAGCTAGTGACCATTGCTGGGGCGGGTGGACTGTGGGCTGAGTGCAGCTAGTGGCCGCCACCTGCTCACGGGTGTGCCCAGTGGCCGTCACCCAGGTCCGAGGAGGAGAGGGGACGGCAAACACAGTAGAGATAGTGGCCGACGCCTGCTTGCTGGTGCGGCTTGTGGCTATCACTGAGGTCCAGCTCTCTGAGGCAGCTGCAAGAAGAGAGTGGTTAGTGGCTGTCTCTCCACTAGAGTGGCTAGTGGCCATCACTGGTCCCTGCAGGGAGTGAATGCAGTTAGTGAGCGGCTAGTGGCCGTCACTCAGGCACTGTCTGGGACTGAGTATTCAGCCCCACCCCGAACCTGATGAGGGCTCGTCTGGCTGGAGGGTAATGCCCCAGCACTGAGTAGTCCTCGCTGGGTCTGTTGCGGGGAATAAGGGAGCAGGGTAATAGGGGACATAGGCCCATCCTGCCTGGGTAGTGTGCGCGCCCTTGAAGCCCCTCCGTGGTCTCCCCCTGGGGTGGGGGTTGCAATGTCCTGGTGGTGTCTTGTCGCGGGGGGTATTTCAGTAATGTAAGAAAACTCTGGTATGTTTTGGATGTCTCTGAGTTGGTAACTGTTGTAGCTGATGCTGCCTCTCCGGAGTACACCAGAACTGTGGAAAAATGCAGATAATGCTAGAGCAATGCAAGCTTATATAAGGATGGGAGAGACTAGAGCAAGGCTAGTCGGTTTTCAGTTGAGTTTGAGTGTAGTGCAGTGCAGTGTCAGTGAAGTTTGTGCATGTTATGCGGCATGTTCTGTGCCCCAACTTCTCAGGTACAGACACGGTGCAGCCTTGGAATCTTTGTTCTCAACCAGGTCAGTACTAGCAAGGAAAGAAAACACAAACACCACTGGTCAAAAGGCACACTTATATATTATGAAAAGACAAACACACACCGTTCTATGAGCAAAACTAAGAAGCTTACAATGACTTAGAATAATGTTTACAACAATCACTTTCCACCTAGTTCAGCAAGTCTGGCTTATACACGGAAATGCACCTTCCTGAAGTAGGGTTATATCCACACAGTGTCCAGACATTTCACAAAATTTGTCAGGTACATCATATCCACACATACGGACAGCATAATACAGTATACCCATTCCGACAGGCGCATGACATAGATGACAACATATATTCAAGCCCTTAAGCCTAGGTATTCGCGTGACATAGACGAGGCCCTAGCTGGTACAATATATACGCATGACATAGACGATGCCCTAACTAATCTTGAGCCATGTGCGCGTCACATAGGACGAGAGTATATTATGATGTCTCACACTTGATGGGGGGGGGACAGGGGGGAGGGGTATTAGTGAGTCTAGGGTGGGTTTATTCATGTGGGCGACGGGGGCTGGGGGTCTGGGGAAGGGAGAGAGAGTGCACTGGGGGGGGGAGGGGTCACACTGATAAATATTGCCCTGTGGGGGGGGAGGCGACACTGAGAGGAGGGTTGTCATTGTCGGGGAACCATCCCTGGGGGGGGGTGCCGACCACTCCACGCACAAGATCACAGGTAGAGTTCACTATGACACTCTGAGGGAAGATAGCACCGCGGCTGCCGAAGGGGGGGAGGATATAACAGGGGAAGGTAGAGCATTGAGGAAGGTTGCACAACACTGGGGAGACACACAGCAGGCACGAGGAGGAGTCACAGGGGTTAGTTCACTAGGGGAGGGGTCCAGCAGCACTGGGAAAGAGTATAACCATAGTGTCTGGTACTCACGATTCGTGCGGAGGGGAGGACAAAGCCCATGAGGCAGGAGGGCCTATGCCGGGAGCTCCATATGACGGCCAGGTGTGGGAGGTGGGGCGTCCAGCAAGTAGTACAGGGGAGGGTGGTCCATGCAGCCACCACTAGTCCTGGAGGAGTGGGTGGGTGGTGTGTTGGGTGGCTTCCTAGCCACGACAGCCCAACAGGAGGCAGGGCTCTCCGGGCTAGGGCCAAAGAGGGCCAGAAGACGCACTGCTCGGCACTGGCCCTTAGTCGTTGTTGGGGTCCTGGGGGAGGACCTGGGGAGGCCCGGGCCTAGGGTCGGCTGGAAGGAGGGCGGTGCCCTTGCTGGGCTGTTGTCTTGTCTGGCAGGGGCAGCCATCAGGGAGGAACTGCAGCCACCCGCACCGGGGAAAGTCCAGCCACTGCAGCAAGCATCTGGGGAGGCCCGCTGTCTCCAGGAACTGCAGTCTCGGCTGAGGGAGGAGGCCGTCAGGGCTGGACTGCGGCATCTCGTCCTGGTGGAGCCCAGCAGCACCTGGGGAAGGCAAGGCGCAAGGACCACACACCTGGCCTCAGAGATGTCTCACCCAGTCTGATCTCAGGTGAGGTGCCTGTAGGGGAGCAAATCCCGCCGTCTCGGGTAGAGATGTGGGGAGAGGGGCACCTTGCTTCACTGCAGGAATGGTGGGTGGAACTAGAGGTGTTCCCCTCTGTAGGAGCTTGGGGACTAGCAAAGAGAGGGCGGCCGAGGGTCGAGCCTCCTGCTTGGCGGGCCTGTAAGGCCCCGCCGAAACTCCAGTCCAGGGTGTGCGGGGGAGGTCCAGGGGACGTTCCCTCCATCAGGCAGCCCCATTGGGCACTGCCTGTGCTCCTAGGGAAAGCAGGAGCGTGGGAGGAGTCGGGGGAGATTCTCCCAGGCATCGCTGACCCTGGCAGCTGAGTGATAGTGCCCGTTGGACTCTCCCGGCCACAGCCACAGATCCGTCGGAACCTGCACTCCGGTCATAGGGCCTGGGACTCCTGCCCCAGTGATGTCAGTAGGAAGAGGTCGGACGTACTCTCTTGGGTTGCACCACAGCTCTGATGGAGCGTGCCCTCCTTCTGCTGGGGTTGGGATTCCTCTCCCTGTGACAGTGGGAGGAAGAGGTCGGACAAACTCTCTCGGCTACTGCCACAGTTCCGATGGAGCGTGCCCCCTTCCGACGGGGAAGGGTTTGTCCCAGAGCCGGTGGGGGGAAGAGGTCGGACAAACTCTCTCGGCTTTTGCCACAGCTCCGACGAAGTGTGCCCTCCTTCCGTCAGGGTAGGGGGATAGCAACCCCTAAGGCTCCTCCTGAGTCCTCTGTTAAATAGGAGGCCGATCCAGGGGACTCAGTGTCCGAAGGTGTGCTTGGGACTGCCACTGCAAATCCCACCCCGATTCTGGCGAGCGTTCCCTCTGCTGAAGAGTAGTGTACTTTTCCTGTACACTGCCAGGTGGTCTGGCTGCGGGGAAGAGCGGCGCCGGGTCACGGGAGAGATATGTCGCTTTTGCCTGGGCGGTGAGCCAGGTAAGCCAGCCTCTCCGCCATTCCCTCCTCCTGGGGTTGTGGTTTCGGGTTCATCCCGCCGCGCGGGTATTTCAGTATATCATCCGTACTTGTGAAAATAGTGAAGTGCTGTCAAACATTAAGTGTAATTGCAGTTAGTAAAGTTTGTATACTGTAGGTCCTGTGCTTGTGAAGTTGGAACGATTCAGTGTAATTATTTGGAAAATAAAGACAGCGAACTTAGGAATCCAGTGTTTAATTTATTTTTTTATTTTATTTTTTTTATGCGAGCTGATCCTGTGTACTGTGCACCTAAAGGCTGACCACAGGAAGAACAACTCACTGGGCAACGTCCTTCCTATACTGTACTACTTCGAGGCTGTGGCAGTGTGAGGACGCGGACGTAACAGTATATTAAAGATTAAGATTTAAAGAACAGGGATGACTAACCACTATTTTACACCATAATTTCAGTTGTGTAGTTACTTTCCATTTTTCATTTAAAAGCTTAATTATCGGAGAGAGCGTGGCAAATAAAACTTACACAATCCCGTACATTGTACCATTCCTAGTTGTGCTACTTTTGCTAATTATGTTACTAAAGTGTATACTGTACCTCAAATATCTTTGATGCCTTGCTCGTATTATAAAGCAATTTCATGTAGTGAACACCAAAGAGTATCGTTGTCTGCACTGACCCCTGTTTAGTGTTAATTAAGAATGTAACAAATAGCGCTACGGCCACCGTGCGTCGCGCTACACTTCCTACAATGTGACGTCATATTTGTACACCTCGACAGCTGATTCGACGAAAAACTTGTCCATGCTAAGACACGACTCTCCAGTGTATGGAATCCGGGACCCATTTTTAAAGTACGTAAGACCAGTGGCTGGGCAGAGTGGGCGAGGAGGAGGTGAGAGACTGCGGGTCTGGCAGATGAAACATGGGGAAAGGCAAGAACCGTAAGGGCCGCGGTGCAAAGGCCAGCAAGACAATCTCTCCCGCTAACCCTGGCTCGGTGGTGGTGGGGGTAGGCATTGGTTTCACGCTTGATTGGTAGTAGGTACTTTACTGACCGTCCTCTGCATGACCCTTCTTACCCTGGTAGGGCCACCACCGCGGCCACCATGCACCGTCTTCTTTGTTATGGCTTTGTAGAACCCAAGTCTGCCGCAGCATGTCGACACCAGTACGTGCATTCACAAACAGAACTTACCTTTCTTCTCTGTCGTCGATGAGATGGTAGTTATTCCATCTAGCTGCATAGCCATACAGATATTGCACAAGCTTAATCTAATTTAACCCAGTTCACCCGTAGTCATCCTGACCCAACCCAGCCATAATAACCAACTATCCTGATCATTGAAAAGAAGGTAAATTTTTAGAAGTAACCAACGTTTTCTTTTATTATTAATGTTTTCCAATGTAAAATACTGTGTTTTAATTAGTTTTGACCTTCATTTTCTGGGGAAAATCCCCCTTTTGGAATTTTGAGTAAGATTTCCAAGAGGGTTTATCCCCCAAAATCAAGATCAAAATTAATTAAAAACACACTATTTTGCATTAAACTAACCCAAACTAACGACCTAACCTAACCTAGGGCCTGACATAAACCGAGTGCACACGCCTGCACCAGCCAATATGGTGCGACATTCATCTGCTACTGAGCAGTAGCCTAACCTAAGCCACTATATGACTACCCCTACAAAATTTGCTCCCCCAACTCAAACTGGGCTTAAAAGGTAAGTCTTAGTTAGAATAGTTCAGGGTCGTAACATAATGAAAATTGGTAACGTTGGTTACTTCTAAAGTTATATCGAAAAGAAGAAAAAATAGGCTATGTATGTTGTGGAATTTTTTTCATTACCTCATTTACTTATTTTGATGTCCAGTTATTCTGAAGGATTTTCACATTTAATAGTTCTAACGATAATTTCTAATTAAATTGCCTTGTTTGCTGTTCCTTCTTCCCACTCTCCCATAACAAAATGAAGCATTTCTGACAAAATTGAGTATTTAAAAAATATATATCAGAAAAACATATAAACACTTATCCTTCAAAAGAAAAAGATGAAAATATATATGCGGCTTTAACCCGTGGATTGTGAGCCACAGCTCAGGTTGGGTAGCAGCCCGTTGCGAGCCCCAGCTCAGGTTGTGCTGGCCATTTTTTTTTTTGCATTTCATTCATGTAATGTACTTTTATTTTGACATGGTTTATACAATATGAAGGATTTTCATGTGTTTGGAATAATTTTTATGATACTTTTTATCAGAAATACTTTATATTCTTTTTATCAGAAATACTTTATATTCTCATTTTCTTCACCCTCCCATCCATCCACAACAAAGTAAATTATTTCCAACAAAACTTACCATACAAAAAGTTGTTGAAAAATGTGAAAAAACATAAGAAAAAATAGGGTACACCAAAACTGAGTTCCTGAATAGGGGCTTTGTTCCCTCCCTCCCCCGACTCTTCCATGATGTTATCTATCTAGACTAAGATGACCAGAGTCCCGCTTTTAGGCAGGACAGTCACAGTTTTTGAACGTCTGTCCTGCTTTTTTCATTGTGACAAGAATGTCCCGGTTTTTGAGGAAATTATCTTAGTGTCCCGCTTTTAGAAAATTACTATTGCATTAGATATAACATGACCTTCTTTTATGAAATTAGGATGACTTAGAAAAATTATGCATACTCCTAACCAAATGAAACACCGAAATAATGTAAAATCTGTAATACCGGTACTCTCTGATTGGTAACTTTGGTTGACCCATTCACAGTACCGTACGGTCGGTATGTTTGGAGTTCATATGAGACGTTAGTGTTTGATTAGCAGCCTCATGGTGAGGTGCAGGGTGGCAGTGGTCTCCGTCACCCATATAAGTATATATATATATATATATATATATATATATATATATATATATACATACATACACACATACATACATACATACAGTATACACACACACACACACACACACACACACACACCGCTTTTACCTCCAATAAATCTGTTCACCTTAATCCAGACCCACAAAACCTAACCTTGAAGGCTGCTTAGTACTAGGATACTTACCTACCTTAGTGAGCCATTACTGCTTTGGCATGCTTGTCCAATCCAGCTGGATCTGATTTGGCAGGAATAGGAATGTCTGCAGCTTGACATGTGGTTCAGACTGCAGCAGATGCAATTTGTTGTTGTTGTTGTATTACATCACCTCATTAAATACTGCTTATTTTTGTTGTCCCAGTGCACTATTGCACTGTGAACACTATGCTTCACTAGGTATAATCCCATAATTATGGAAAATCTCAAGGTTTGCGGCTTTATTCAACCCATGGATTGCAAGCCATGGCTCTGGCTTGGTCATGTCGTGTTGCAAGCCACAGCTCCAACTGTCTTCCCAGTGGCCATGCATCACTTCTAACTACTCCACCCCTATGCAAACTTACGCATGGCGCTACACAAAGACGGAGAGAGATTTTTTCTTTTTCACCAGATGGTGCTCTGAATGTTTTAAGTTTACAATAAACAAAAACTTTTACTTTTTTCACTAGCCTACACCCCTATGCAAACTTCTGCATGGCACCATGCAAAGACAGAGAGAGTTTTTTTTTTTTTTTTTAACCAAATGATGCCCTGGGTGTTTATCTTCAAGTTTATAATAAAAAAAAAAAAAAAAAAAAAAAATTGCACACCACAGGGTGGGATAAAAAAAGGTAATTGTGCAGTCCACGGGTTAAACAACAATGCTGAACTATGTCCCACTGCATAGGAGCAAATTCTCAACATGCCCAGGGTGTGTCAGGGTCATCACTGTTTGGCTAAGGATGAAGCTTGGGCTTAGTCATGCTCCTCTTAGCTGTGTGATTGACTTATGTAAGGAAAATTAGTTGGGGGGGAGCATTGTTTCGTTTTGTTTTTAAAGGCTGCAGCATGCATGCGTGCGTCAGCCTTTGTCACTTAATGGTGACCTGCGCTCGTCCTCGTCCTCGAAGACAATCATCACCTCGTCCAGGAACTTCCGCCAGTACAGCGTCTTCGTTGCCACGATCACTCCTTGCTCCATTGGTTGGATGAGAGCAGTAGTATTAGGTGGCAGAAACATGCACCTAATGCGCCCATTCTTAGCCACCAATTCCTTGTCGCACGGGTGGGCAGGTGCATTGTGGAGGAGAAGGAGGGTCTTTACCTGGTTGTGTGGAATTCCCAGTTTCTCCATCTGGTAATGGATGACCTCCTTGACAAAATGGCGGTGGAACCAGTCTTTGAAGATGTGGGCTGTGAACCATGCCTTCAAGGAATGTTACCAGACGACAGGAAGGACATCCATCACCCCATGAAGACACCGAGGCTGCTTTGCACGGCCAACAATAACGGGCTTGAGCCGGTGCATACTGTTAGCATTGGCACAACACAAAGCAGGTATCCGTTCCTTGGAGAGCTTGTGGCCAGGTATACGCTTCTCCGTCTCCTCGGCTAGAGTGTTCGTTGGCAGCGACCGAGAGAATAGACCAGTTTCGTCTGCGTTGTAGACTTGACCGAGAGTGAGACCCTCCCTGTCGATTAAGCCCTTTACCTTGTGCCGAAACTCGTCAACTCCATCCTCGTTAGCGTCCAAAGCTTCGCCATGAGCTTTATGGTTGGTAAGGCCATGCCGTAACTTGAACGCAAAGAGCCAACTCTCGGATGCCTTGAAGTCTAGGGCATCGTGAAGCCTGGCGAACTTCTCAGCAGCAGTCTTCAGCTCCGTTCCACGTACCATCACACCAGCAGCAGGTTGTTGTCGATACCAAATCAACGTGGAGCGGTCAATTTCTGCAAACTTGGGGGTAAACATCACCTTCCTCTCCACGTTGCGTTTGCTTCTCGATGAGAAGTCAGCCTTGTACTGCATGAGTTTGTCTCGGGATCTCTTAATATTAAACAAAGTAGATCGGGCCAGGTTAAACTCGCGGAGAATGCAGGAAGAAGACCACCCCGCATCTACTTTCTCCAATATCTCCCGTTTCTTCTCCAGAGTCAACACCACTCTCTTCCTTTTCTCAGGTGGCGGGGCCATCATCACACACACTAAGAGGAGGCCCGAGAGCAGCAGGAGTGCCTGCAGCAGGTAAGGCACCACCACAAAAGCGATCACGTGGGCAGCCATAATGACGAGCGTGCACTCGCGGCGAGAAACAGGCGGAAAGTGGGGAGGATGCAGCGGCACTCTATCGGACGTCGGAGGAATGACGCGCCACAACAATGCTCTCCCGCACTGCGTGTGGCAAGTTCAAATTACGGCCGGGAAAAATTCGTTTTTTTTGGGGGTGGGTGGGTTTCGGACCATTTTGGGAATATTGGATCCCGGGACGATTATGTCTGGTTAGTGGGGATGCTCGGATATTAGAGTGATTACTATATACTGTATATATATATATATATATATATATATATATACAAGTAATCCCTCCAATATCCAACGTAATAGAGCCAAAGGCACGTCCGGATAGTGATCCTGTCCGGATATTGGGCCTCAGCCTCCTGGACTTGTACTTATGGACCCTAACTCAGAAAAACACCTATACAACTCCCTCTGGACATGCATTGCACCTATTTAAGACCCAAATCACACCAATAAGGGACATAAAAGACTGAAATAAATGCAAAAGAACCATAAAATGAGGTTTTAGAGGTGAGTTTATACAATATTAAACATTCTGGGTACTTACAAGTCCCTGGCTCCTGGACTGGTTTGAACCGCCAGTTTGCAGTCCACAGTTAATCCTCTGCACTCTAAATTCTAATTTCTTATCACTGCACAACACTGTAAATTCCCGTGTGTTCTAGTGGCAAGGTATTGCAGTTTATTCACTGTTTATTCACAAAAAACAAGCACCTGTGGCTTCCACTGCTATAAGCATCTGCTCTCGATCGGAGTTTGGCTGTGACTGTTGATGATGGCGGGGTAACAGAGTTGCCAGATCGCAACGGCCACATTACCAATCTCCTCAACTTTCATTACCAAATTTAACTTTTCATTACCAAATTTGTAAAGCTAGCATTTATTCTTCACTAATTGTATATACAAGTGGAAATACATGTAATCACTCTCCTTATAATTAACACCATGTTGATTATTTTCACGCTATATAGGGTAGCAGATTAATCAGAGAGAGCAAACAATCCACCATATCCGTCCTGTGTATCCTCATACATGTGAAAAATCCATTTGGTAATGCATTATTCTGATTCAATACCAAACGAATTTTTCATTACCAACTTGGCCCACACTTGGTAATGAAAAATACCAAATGGCAACCCTGACAGGGGAGTGGGGAGGAAGGAAGGGGTAAAGGGACCATGGTGTAAGAGCTGTTCGGCGCCACGTGGCAATTTCAAATTACGGGAGGGAAAAAAGTCAGATTTTTTTCTAATTTTTTTGCAGTTTTTGGCCCATTTGGGGAATGTTGGATCCCAGGACAATTATGTCCGGTTAGTGTGGATGTTCGGATATTAGAGGGATTATATATATATATATATATATATATATATATATATATATATATATATATATATATATATATATATATATATATATACCGATCAGCGAAGTTGGGTCTGGTTAGTACTTGGATGGGTGACCGCCTGGTAACACCAGATTCTGTTAGCATAACGTTCTCCCTACGTGTCAAGTGGGGTTGGTGGAGGATTAGTACCCCTCCCTGTAAAACAATTAACTCTAAGCCCTTGGCCACCGTGTTTGGGATACATGGTGTCTGGCAATGAATGATGAATGAATATATATATATATATATATACTGTATATTTATGTTAATATATATGTATACACTCAACTCCCTGCTATCGCGCCTAATTGGTTACAGCAAACGCGCGGGATAGTTGAATATGCGATAGCTGAACTGAACAATCAATGGGAAAATTTTTAGTTTGTTTTTCGGTGGCCCATTTTTCTAACTTTTATCTTTATGCTTGTGATTTCCTGCCAGTCTCTCCTCCAACATGAAATAAAGCATTATTATATTAATAATAACAGGATGATGAATAAATAAACAACATAAAAGGCCATCAAACTTTTATAAGGATTGAAGCTTGGGTGGTTTGATGGGTTCTGAGGCTTGTGAGTGGCTTAATTTCCGCCAGATCTCTTTAGTTGTCTCCATGATTTCTTAGTGTCCACAGCTAAAGGGGGTATCACACGGTACATCGTATCAGGAACGGCCGAGGAAGACTTAAGTGAAACAAAACTTGCACGCTATCACACATGTTCCTCATACTGTTGCTAGAGCCCCGTCTCCAGTTGTAAACATGTGATTACTTTATCAACATCATAGTTTTCTCGGCATAGGAAATATTAACTCTTTATAAGGGTTTCAAAACAATTGATATTTATTCTAAAATGCAGTACAGTATTAATAAGTATTCAGTGTTAGGCTAAATTTCAATGCTGTAGTATAATATATTCTTTCGTGTCAAATGGGTTTTGTTCACACTGTTTTGCCCGTCGTATCCTCGGCAGGAATCCGTTCAGATACATTCCAAATGCCCGTAGTATCGTCGGCAATTTTACCACGTTACCGTTCCAATTAACCATCGTATCCTCGGCAAACCTCGTTTAAAGTGCCGTGTGAATAAGTTTCGCTTAGCCTGTCTTCAAACTCGACGTGTGATAGCGATCTTGGGGTGCATGATATCTGAACGCGCGATAGCAGGGTGTTGAGTGTGTATATATATATATATATATATATATATATTCGTTTTCATTTTTAAAGGCTCCAACGTGCTTGCATGTGTCGGCCTTGGTCACCTAATGGCGGCTCTCCATGTTGCACGATCCGTTGCAGCCTCCCTGTTCAGTCCCTTAACCCTGAGGTCACACTTAATGACCTCGTCCCACATCTTTCTCGGTCTACCCCTTGTAACCCCACCCCCAATATTAACGCTTCTCACCTTCCTCACCCAATTATCATCCCCCATCCTCTCCTTATGTTCAAACCATCTCAATCTACCTCTCCTCATCACAACACCAATACACTCCAGTCCCATCCTACCTTTCAACTCTTCCATCATAAACCCAGCCCCTCCAGGCCTTGGACGCAGGGACGCACTGCACATCCACCTAATCATTGTCATTTCTGTACGTCTGAGCCGGCGAATATCTTCCTTCTTCACTGCCCAGGTCTCAGTGCCATACAGCATTACACTCCTAACACATGCTGCATACAAAGACCCCTTAGCACGTAGGGAGAGTCCTCTCAATGTCAGGAGAGGCAAGAGCTCCCTGAACTTCTTCCAACCACTTCTCACCCTAGCAACAGAGCTAGCTGCAGCCCCACCTCCAGCACACAACATGTCTCCCAAATAACAAAACTCTTCCACACACTCAAGAGGTTCACCAGCAAGTTCAATCCTTTCACGTCTGACAATCTCCACCTCACCCCGACACACCGTACACATAAAATCAGCATTATCTCGCAGTCTACCTCTGATACCACTACATCTCTTATGCACCCATTTATCACACACATCGCACAAGATGGAATTACTTCCCACGCCCTTGTGGCAAACTGCACATGGCCACTCTCCCTCGTCTTTGACAGTACCGCCACCAACCCTAGATACCATCACTTTTGTTTTATCTGCATTTACCCTTAAACCCTTGTGCCCCATACCATCTCTCCACTTCCTAAACCTTTCCTCCGCCTCCCTTTCGTTCTCTGCAATCTCACCAAATCATCAGCATACAACAACTCCCACGGGAGTCCTATTCTAAAGTCATGTGAAAGGGCTTCAAGTACCATGATAAACAACATGGGACTCAAAACTGACCCCTGATGCACACCCACATTCACGGAAAACCCATCACTCAAATCTCCATTCACTCTTACCTGGGTGTGAGCACCCACATACATGGCCATAACCACCCTAACGAGCCACTCCTCCAAGCCAAGCTTTCTCATTGCCCACTTCACCACCTCTCTAGGGACTCTGTCAAGGGCCTTTTCGAAATCAACAAAAACAAAATAAAGATCCCTTCTCCTACCAATATATTTTTCCTGAAGCTGACGAACAATGAATATAGCATCAGTGGTTCCCCTACCTGGCATAAACCCAAACTGCATCTCATCAATATTCAGTCTTTCTCTAATCATACCTTTTAAAACTCTTTCCATTACCTTCATTATCTGATCTAAAAGCTTTATACCTCTATAATTTCCTGTTTCCAGGGCATCACCCTTCCCTTTATACACATTTACAACTACACTCTTCAGCCAATCATCTGGGACAACACACTCATAAATAATCCTATTTATCAGGTCAGTGACTAAACTCACCCCTATATCGCCTGAGGCCTTCAACATTTCGGTAGTCAACCCAGACACACCTGCTGCCTTCCCCACCCTCATCCTGCCTATTGCCTCACTCACAGTAGCAGTATCAATCAAAGGCCAAGGGCCAGACACTGGATCTGCTGGCTCCAAACCTTCCCTGTCCCAGTCAAACTGCTCATTCAACAACCGGTTATAATGCTCTCTCCATGCATCTTTAATATCCTCACTGTTCACCACTACCCTTCCTTCATCATTCTTCACACACTGCTCACCTATAATATCGCGATTATCCCTCTTCACTCGACCTGCCACCCTAAATATCATATTTTTCCTTTCCCCATGATTTAGGTTATCAAGTAATAGTCTCTGTGACTCAGACTTTGCTCTGTATACCTCTCTTCTAGCCCTACGCTTGGCAGCCAAATATTCCTCTTTGCTACCACCCTTCTTCCATTCCCGGAAAAGCCTTCTTTTCTCCTTAATCGCAGCTTCTACACCCTCATCCCACCACCAAGTTACTTTATGTCTTGGTGGTCCTTTTGTCTAACCGCATGTTACATCAGTAACTCTCGAGAGATTGTTCTTGAGGGCTCTGTACTGTTCATTAATGCCTCTGTCTACTGCTCCCTGTTCAGCCACCACTCTCCTCAACTCGCTGTAGAAGGCATCCCTTACTACTTGGTTTTTCAGCTTCCATATTTTCCTCTTAGGTACATAAGTCCTCTTTTTCATCACTTGTTCTTTAAGCACCATATCACAAATCAATAGTTTGTGCTGCTGCATACACTCCTCGCTTCGTATAACTTTAACATCCCTCACTAACCTCCTATCAGTCCTCCTTACCAGAAAATAATCTATCTGACTGCTATATCCCCCAGACTCATACGTAATTAACCTACTGTCTCTTTTCCTAAAATATGTGTTGCACACAATTATGTCCATTGCCTCCCCAAACTCGAGTATCCTTTCCCCTTCTGCATTCCTTATACCATACGCACATCCCCCATTCACTCCTTCATAACCTTGCGTTGCTTCACCTACATGACCATTTAAGTCCCCTCCCAAAATCACTATCACATCATCCCGCATACCACCCACTACACGTATTAAATCATCCCAAAATCTATCTTTCTCTGCTTCATCCAATCCTGCCTGTGGAGCATATGCCAATATAATTGCAACTATCTACCTGTCACGGTATTTTTATAATATCACGGTAATTTTGATATAAATGGTTAAATATTATTTAAATTGATATTTATATTCAATAATATTGAAGCGCAGAGACAATGATTGTCTTGCTACATCAAGCAACGATTACTTTACGCTGGCTTGTGCACGATTCTCTAAGAACGAGAATTTATAAACTTTCTCAACAGTACACAGCAGAGACTAATTACTCACAATTGCTGAATTACTGTACTGTTAGCCTCTGGAGAAAGTTACATCACCCCTGACAATAAATAACTAATACTAATAATAATAACATCAGGTTCTTGCTGATGCATTAACTCCTGGCACAACGGATTTTAAGTTAATACAACAAGACTGGTCTAAGTACCAGTTATGAAAGCAAACGTTTATGCAAGCTAGGAGCTATATGGAAAATAAGCTTAATTATGGAGAAATGAAACAAGATTTTTACTCTACATTAAGCTCAAGAAATAGAACTGTTAAATTTATTAATTACAAAAACAAATTTAACATTACATTTCAAATCAAATTAAATGAGACGCACTCGCTCACTCACACAGAAGCTAAATACTTACGCCTAGGAAAAAAACACCTTAACTAAACTCTTAAGACTACAAAATACACAAAGGAAATACTAGTCAATGAATGCGGTGTATCACCCAAAGCTGGAGAACTAAAGGTGGGAGCTTGGAGAAACTGTAAGTGGAGTTTGGGTACTAGCTGACCTCTCGCACTGCTGCACAGGTCCTGTCTCCGTCACAGCAAACACTAAACTGAATTCAAATAATGCATAAGCAGTACGCACAGGCCACCGGAAGAAGGCGTGGCTAACGGTTGAATGAAGCAGAGGCAAACGATAAAGAAATAATTGTATCGCTCAGTAGCGCACTTAGTGACGTGCATTAAATCGGTCACTTTTTGAAAACGGTGACGAATTATTTGAAAAGTATACCCCGGAATGGAGAGAGAAACGGTTAACTGAGCGATACACAGTGAGTTTTCCACTAATAGTTCGTGGCTTCTCACAAAAAGGAAATGTCGCGAATTGATTCGTGACATTACGCCCCATGAAAATTAAATCTTTCTTCCTACAGAAGAATGATTTCAATATACATACATATAAATCCTAACTCAGTCACACAAGATTCACACTGTGGTGTGTGTGCTATCCTGCTACAGGAGAAAATCGCAGTCGCCAGTGAGTGAAAAAACCTCGTATTTACGTTAATAGAAGCAAGCTTGAGGGAAAAACTCCGTGACGACGGTGAAAATCCTGTACTCAGGTCAAACTGAGCGAAAATTCGCTACATTTACACTGACAACTAATTGTTGTGTAGTGTGGTGTATGTAATACACGGTGTAGGTGTGACAGTTGTAGTGTAACTGTACCTACGTGTAAAATGACACAGTAAATAATAATATGGCGACGACGAAGGCAGAGAAGAGGCGGCAGCGTGCGGCAGACGATCAGCTGGCCCGCACAGCAAAACTGCTACACCCATTGCTGAACCTGCAAAACCAATTAAGGTGGAGCATCAAAAGTGTCAATGAGACAAAATTCTTATTATGTTATAATTACTCTCTCTGGCTAGCAGTCAGTACATGCTATGAAAAGTACACTCGAGGTCGCCATTAATTTTAGCACACGATTATGATCGGCAAGTTGAGAATCCCTGTGCAAACTCGGGTCTTCCATAGCCTCGAACCGCACACGGGTCCTCAACCTGTGCCTCAACCTACAGTACTTATATTAATATCGGAGAGCTGAGAAACCTTGTGCAAACTTGGGTCTTCCATAGCCTCAAGTCGCCACTGCGGAGTTCTCTCTCGAACTTCCCCCTTAACCTACAATACTCGTGTATGTACAGGCCCTGGACATACTGTGTCCTGTGGGGCCAACAAGTGAGACGTCAGGTCTACACTTTTGACTGGGAACTGAACAGCTGTCTCCTTGTCTTGGAGACGAGCTCGCATGAACTGAACTTTGGCGTCGTCTACTGTGAGACCATACGCCTTAATGAGTGCAGCTTTCATCATCTCATATGTGAGATTGTCTCCACGAATTCTGTGGAGAATATCGAGGGCAGGGCCCTCAAATAGGCTAAGAAACTGAAGCCGCTTAGCTGCCTCATCCAGTTGATATAAGTCTGCCATGTCCTCAAAACGAGCTATGTACGGCTCGATTCGCTCGCTTTCCTTGTATGAAGGAAGCTTGATGCGTGGGGTCGCCAGGACATGTGCAGGGGGAACGCTCGTGGAGCTTTGACCAACTGCACCAGACGTGTCTGAAGCCAAGGAATCTCGCTTGAGCTTCATCATTTCAAGTTCATGTTTTTCTCGTGCCTCACGTTCGGCACGTTCATGTTCTCGTTCTCGCTCGCGTTGTTCACGCTCGTATTCGCGCTGTTCTCGCTCGTGTTCGCGCTGTTGTCGCTCTTTTTCTAACTCGAGCTCGCGTTGTTTCTGCTCGTGTTCGCGCTGTTCTCGCTCGTATTCGCGCTGTTCTCGCTCGTATTCGCGCTGAATCTTACGCTCTTCACGGGCATCATTCTCGCGCTGCTGCTCCTGATTATGCCGTGAGAGTATATACTCTTTAATTTCGGTTGGGTCCGAAAGACCCATTTCTTTGGCTTCCTGTAAAAATACAGTAGTAGCCATTTCGCTAATTTATTAAGCAAACCGAAATTGAGTACTGACTGCTTAGCGACGAATACTAATAAACAAAAGTAAAGAGTACAGACACAAGCTAGTGGTGACCAGTCTTATCCAGTTAACTGGCAAAGAATAAATAAAAAATGTAAATGACTGGGAAGACTCAATAATAAACACAATGGGTACGGCGACTTCCCAGAAGCGAATAAAATTGTCTGGCGTTACCAAAAATAAACTAGAGTTAAGTATTCTATTGATTAATAAAGCAAAATTCACTTGCTAAATTAGGGGTAAACACCAGTAAGCTTGTGCCTATAAACTTTAATGATAAATACCTAAATATGAATGAGTGAGCACTATCTCGTGAATAGCTTTAGAGCTAGGAGTTAATATCCTGGAATGAGGTCGCCAATTGTCACGGTATTTTTATAATATCACGGTAATTTTGATATAAATGGTTAAATATTATTTAAATTGATATTTATATTCAATAATATTGAAGCGCAGAGACAATGATTGTCTTGCTACATCAAGCAACGATTACTTTACGCTGGCTTGTGCACGATTCTCTAAGAACGAGAATTTATAAACTTTCTCAACAGTACACAGCAGAGACTAATTACTCACAATTGCTGAATTACTGTACTGTTAGCCTCTGGAGAAAGTTACATCACCCCTGACAATAAATAACTAATACTAATAATAATAACATCAGGTTCTTGCTGATGCATTAACTCCTGGCACAACGGATTTTAAGTTAATACAACAAGACTGGTCTAAGTACCAGTTATGAAAGCAAACGTTTATGCAAGCTAGGAGCTATATGGAAAATAAGCTTAATTATGGAGAAATGAAACAAGATTTTTACTCTACATTAAGCTCAAGAAATAGAACTGTTAAATTTATTAATTACAAAAACAAATTTAACATTACATTTCAAATCAAATTAAATGAGACGCACTCGCTCACTCACACAGAAGCTAAATACTTACGCCTAGGAAAAAAACACCTTAACTAAACTCTTAAGACTACAAAATACACAAAGGAAATACTAGTCAATGAATGCGGTGTATCACCCAAAGCTGGAGAACTAAAGGTGGGAGCTTGGAGAAACTGTAAGTGGAGTTTGGGTACTAGCTGACCTCTCGCACTGCTGCACAGGTCCTGTCTCCGTCACAGCAAACACTAAACTGAATTCAAATAATGCATAAACGAAATGCATACAGGCCACCGGAAGAAGGCGTGGCTAACGGTTGAATGAAGCAGAGGCAAACGATAAAGAAATAATTGTATCGCTCAGTAGCGCACTTAGTGACGTGCATTAAATCGGTCACTTTTTGAAAACGGTGACGAATTATTTGAAAAGTATACCCCGGAATGGAGAGAGAAACGGTTAACTGAGCGATACACAGTGAGTTTTCCACTAATAGTTCGTGGCTTCTCACAAAAAGGAAATGTCGCGAATTGATTCGTGACACTACCCAACAGAATTTTCACCACCAATATCCTATTGCTTACTCTCAAAACATTCATAACATATTCCACCCATTTCTCCGCAACCATCACACCAACACCTTCATATCCGTCTGTCCTCTCCCGCCAAAACAACTTATAGCAACAGTCCTTCCCAACAATCTTTCTGGCTGATCCACCCCTGTACCGGACTTCCTGCAAACACGCCACATCCACCCACCTCCTACTGAATGCCTCAACGACTTCCCCCGGTCTTCCCCTCAAACTTCCCACATTCCATGAACCCACCCTCATCCCCATGGGGAT